>NC_053169.1:68720100-68749219 GCF_016835505.1 Polypterus senegalus | reverse complement strand
TCTAGCGTTTTGGGAGAGGCAGTGTTGGCAAGTAGCTGCCTTCCCGCATCCTTCCATTACAGGGGCTTCCCAGACAGGCTGAGCTGCTGGCAGTCTAACACTAGTGATAAAGGATAAAGATGGAAACATAATTACAAGCGAGGATGGTGTGTTCAACAGATGGAAAGAGTACTTTGAGAGGTCGATGAATTAAGAGAAAGAGAGAGAAAGAGAAAAGGTTAGATGATGAGGAGATAGTGAAGCAGGAAGTGCAACGGATTAGCAAGGAGGAAGTAAGGACAGCTATGAAAAGGAATGTCCAGATGACATACCTGTGGAAGCATGGAGGTGTTTAGGAGAGATGGCAGTGGAGTTCTTAACCAGATTGTTTAATGGAATATTGGAAAGTGAGAGGATGCCTAAGGAGTGGAGAAGATCTGTACTGGTCCTGATGTTTAAGAATAAGAGGGATGTGCAGAGCTATAGTAACTACAGGGAGATAAAACTGATGAGCCGCAGCATGAAGTTAAGGGAAAGTGTAGTGGAAGGTAGGTTAAGAAGGGAGGTGATGATTAGTGAGCAGCAGTATGGTTTCATGCCAAGAAAGAGCACCACAGATGCGATCTTTGCTCTGAAGGTGTTGATGGAGAAGTATAGAGAAGGCCAGAAGGAGTTGCATTATGTCTTTGTGGACCTGATGAAAGCAAATGACAGGGTGCCTCGAGAGGAGTTGTGGTGTTGTATGAGGAAGTCGGGAGTGCAGAGAAGCATGTTAAAATTGTACAGGATATGTACAAGGGAAGTGTGATAGTGATGAGTTCTGCGGTAGGAGTGATGGATATATTCAAGGTAGAGGTGGGATTACATCAGTGATCAGCTCTGAGCCCTTTCTTATTTGCAATAATGATAGACAGGTTGATAGATGATATTAGACAGGAATCCCGCTGGACTGTGATGTTTGCTGATGACATTATGATCTGTAGCGAGAGTAGGAAGCAGGTTGAGGAGACCCTGGAGAGGTGGAGATATGCTCTAGAGAAGAGAGGAATGAAAGTCAGTAGGAACAAGATAGAACACATGTCTGTGAATGAGAGGAAGGTCAGTGGATTTGTGAGGATACAGGGAGTACAGTTGACAATGGTAGATGAGTTTAAATATTTGGAATTAATACTAGAGAGTAACGGGGATTATGGAAGAAAGGTGAAAAAGAGTGCAGGCAAGGTGAAATGGGTGGAGAAGAGTGTCAGGAGTAATTTGTGACAGATGGGTATCAGCAAGAGTGAAAGGGAAGGTCTTTAGGATTCTAGTGAGACCAGCTTCGTTATATAGGTTGGAGATGGTTGCACTGACCAGAAAGCAGGAGAAAGCTGGAGGTGGCAGAGTTGAAGATGCTAAGATTTGTATTGGGTGTAATGAGAATGGACAGGATTAGAAACAAGTACATTAGAGGGTTGGCTCAGGTTGTACAGTTGGGAGACAAAGTCAAAGAGGCGAGATTGTGTTGGTTTGGACATGTGCAGTGGAGAGATGCTGGGTATACTGGAAAAGGGATGTTAAGGATAGAGCTGCCAGGCAAGAGGAAAAGAGGAAGGCCTAAGTTAAGGTTTATGAATGTGTAGCAGAGCAACATGCAGAGGACAGGAAGATATGGAACAAGATCTGCTTTTCCACGATAGTATTTAGATCTGGCAGATCTAAAGGAGGAGAACTCTATCTGCATTCTCAGTACCATGCACCATAACACGGAGACTGGGCAAGATCGGAAAAAAACGTTCTAATGACAACTCATGTTTAAATGACATAGTGTTTTCATATAGTGACTTTTCATGCATGGATGTGTGTGTTTATGCATGAGTGAGGCAGAGACAGATTTGAGGTCATTCAAATGGTTACTGGAATATAAAATAAACACATTCCCAAACGTATAATAAAACAAGTGTGCTTTAATTCAAGAATAGAAATGAATAATAAAAAATGTAAGTGACAACAAGATACCATTTGTGTGTCTTCTTATATCCCTTCAGCAATATCCTTTACAGGTAGCAAAAATTTACACCGGCTGTTACAGACTCAAATGAAATGCATGTTTTTATGTAATAGTAATAATAATAGCAACTCACTACTCAAAATGGGGAAAGCCCAGACTTGAAACCATAATCTTTTGATTACGAGGCAGCAGTTCTTACCTTTGCACCAGTCAAGCAGAAATTGACAGCAACATGTAAATCAAATGATCTTTTACTCTTTATTTATATTCTTGAATAAAAGCACACTTGTTTTGTTATATCTTTTATGAAAGTGTTTATTTGATATTTGGACTTCAGTCTTTACACATTATACACTTCACTTCAAAATGTTGTCATTATTACTATAACATGAAAAAAGTTTCTCTTTTAGCTATGTGTCCAACATTTCTGGCCTTTCATTTCCTGCCATCCAAAATTTACCCAGATCATTGTAGAAACGAAACACAAATGAAATGTATGTATTCCAAATAACAACATATTATTTACCCATTACAATTCTAGAGACCTCAGACCCAGACCTTCACCTGCGTTGGTTGGGGATGGGATAGGAGGCTGCTTGCTTCTTGTGCTGATTGACACATTTGCAAAACAAAGACGCTGATGAAGAGGTGCGAAGGAATTTAAGGTGGCCTGGCATTATGATTTTTTTCATAGGCTTCATGGATTCTTGTGTTAAAGCACTTCTCACAGTGTATATGGCTACTAAAATGAGCTCCAATGGTAACATCCTTATTGCCATGCTGAATGTGGAACCTGTGTAAATTCATTCTGTGGCGGAGTATTTGTTCAGTTTGTCTCAAGCAGAGTGCAGTGCTGGGACATTTCATACAAAGAATTAGATAGACCACATTAGATGATCTGCAGGAAAATTATCCCTTTATGTGGTGTTCTCGTCGGCAATGTTCTATAACCATATGATCTGTATTAAAAATGTAAGCACACGTTTTACATCTTCTCTGTTATCAAGGAGATGTACCATTATCTGTTGGTTCACTCAGGAAGCTTCAGACAACTAGATTATGGCTGTCTCTATGCCAGGAGGGGAGGTTCTGGGAATACATCTCAGCATGTCATCATTATGTAGCATTGGCTGAAGTTCTTTTATAATTTTTCCAAAGTTACAAACTACAGGAAGACCCTTGAGAGAAACTGGACAAACATGAATGAACAAAGAATGAATTTACACAGGTTCCACATTAAGCATGGAAATAGGGATGTTCCTTTAGGAGCTCATTTCAACAGCCATGGACACTGTGAGAAGGACTATAACACTAGAATCACCAGAGCCTATAAAAAAAAACTTGTAGACTTGGCCCACTTTAAATCCTTTCACACCTCTCCGCCAACATCCTTTGTCCTTTAAATGTGCCGATAAAGACAATCTACAAGCAGCCGGCTATTCCATCCTCCCACCGACTTAGAATGTGCACAAACTTCTGCCAGCTTATGCCCTGACTGATTATCTGAGGGTGAAGTGGAGTTTTAGAGTGGAAATAATAGATCATTATTTGGAACACACGCATTTCATGTGTGTTACATTTCTACAGTAATCTGTGTAAACACATTTGTAAAACAGAAACGTTTTTCATATTTTAGTAGTAAATAACAAAACGTAGGCATACACTATATAAATGCACTGAATAAGCTCCTGATCTGACTCTAAGTAACAGCACCAGCATACATTCATACCTGATCTAACACTGTTCGTTTTCAAATAATATTGCATTAGTGCGATGATGTTTTCACATATATTGTCTCTTTCTTTCAGGTGTGTAATAGAAACCATGGCATAGAGAGAAGTGTGTACATTGTAAGAGGTACACACGTTGTAAATGTAGGAAGGACGACCCTTGCTTGTGTGTGAACTGTTAACATTTGAATCTGATGATTGCATATAGAGCTGAACTTACTGCTCTGTACTATTCTGTCCTCTGCATGTCCTGGAGTACAAAAGAAACAGCATACAGCAACATGTGGGGACTAGCAAGATCGGGGGAAAAAAAAAACATGCGGTCACTGATTACAAACCGCAAGATGATAGAAAGAGACAATATATGTGAAAACATCATCTCACTAATGCAATATTATTTGAAAATGAACAGCGTCAGATCGGGTTTGAATATACATCCGATCTGACACTGTTTGTTTTCAAATAATATTGCATTAGTGCGAAAACAGAAGCCCTCCCACAAGAAACGTCCACTCACATATAAGAACAACGCAGATGCACCTGGTGGGGAGGGCTTCCGTTTTCTCCGATCTGAGTTCACCTCTGTTATAACGCGTCTTTATTTGAAAATGGCATCAGATCGGAAGGGGTGTGTGTGTGTCTGGAAGCTTGAAAAGCTGCACCAGGCGTAAAGGTGAAAGATGGCACTGTTTGAATACAGGACGAAGTGCAGCGTCATCCTGCGAATCACCTGTCCTTCAAAGAAACAGCACGACTTACAGAGCTTGCCAACGCTACACCGTCCAGATCTAAACTCTAGCGTGGTGTATGTGCCCAAAAAAAGTCTAACTGCATTCTCGTACCATTGCTCGCGTACTAAAGTATCAGCAGGTATTTTTTGTGGCATTACACGTGTAATTTGTGAGTATGCCCTTGACGATCAAACAGAGGAAGCTCTGCAGTATACTTGTGCCTTTATGCTTGTAGGAAGATAAGTAAATAAAGTAAAACTAGTAAAACTAAAAAAAGACGCTAACTTTGACAAGTACTATACATTTATAGTGGCTGTTACAGATGCAAATCAAATATATGCTTTTATTCTATAATATTAACAATAAGAACAGCTCACTACTCAAAACGATTTTCTAGGGAGACGCTAAGACTCGAACCCAGAACTTTCTGAATTTAAGTCAGCAATTCTAACCAGTATACTACCAGAGAAGTCAGGACAACATGCAATACTAACCTGATTTCTTTTTCTTCGGTTATAGTCTTGGAAAAAAGCGCATTTGTTCTGTTATACTTGTATTTTTTGTGAAAGTGTTTCTTTGATATTTGGAATTCAGGCTTCGCACATTATACACTTCATGTCTACATTTTGTCAATTATTACTAAAACATGATAAATGTTTCTGTTTTAACGATATGTTTACTGTGCATAGATCGTTGTAGACACGGAACACACATGAAATGCAAGTGTTCCAAATAACGATATATAGTATTTATAAAAGGTGTCATTTTGCTTCACTTCTCACTCTATACAACTCTAAGCAACTAACACGCAGGTAAACAGACTTGAGCTGAGAAAACTGTGTGGGATGGGGGATATGATAGCAGACTGCTTGATGTTTGCTGCTTATCAACACATTTAAAAGACAAAAGACGCTGACGGAGAGGTGAGAAGCGTTTTAAGGTGGGACGGATCTACTAGTTTTTTCGTAGGCTCTGGTAATTCTAGTGTTAAATTAACAACTTCAGAATGCAGCAAGAGAAGGAATGGGAAATTAAATTAATGCTAAACTTTAACACATTAAAATATGGTTTACATAGACAAAAAAAGTTTTATGACCAGATATGAAGACTGCTTACATCTCTCGGACTGACCCAGACAACTGACTACAGTTCTACATTGCATGGAAAACTCACCAAAATCTTCAAAATACTTTGTTGAAAAGTTTTCTTATCAAAAGATCTTGACTATACACAGTTCTCCTCTCTTGCTAAACAAATCTTATCCTGGAAAAGTCTTTTTTTTTTTTTTACATTTAAGTTGACCTCCTTAAAGTTTTTCCAATATTGTATGCGTCCATCAAGTAATGAACTGTACAGGAACTGTACAGGTGGACAGATAAAAATATCCCTTATTTTGTAAACTGCATACAAAAGGACTGGATAATGTAAAAAGTGAGGCCTGCTACGTTTCTGTACCAAAGTATATTCATGAACATTTCACTTGGACAGGGTCTGCAAAAACAAATACTCTAATAATTATAAAAATAATTACTGTCATAACTGTTTGAAAAGCAAGATGGATTGATATTTTGTTGAGAGTTATGTTGTTACTCTGTTTATTTAGTTATTCTGTTTGCACTAGTACTACTGATCTTCTTAACTCTTTATTACCTTATCTTTATTCCTCTTGTTGCACTGAGCATGTATATGACAAAAGAATTTCCCTCGGGATAAATAAAGTTCTTATCTATCTATCTATCTATCTTTGTTTGGGTATATCATGGCGGCGCCCATGCAGGCTGCAGCTTACAGAGCTCCCGAGTCCGCAGTGTTTAGTGTTAATCTTTGTTCGTCTTTGTTAACTAGTATAAGTGGAAAAGTAGATTTAAGTAATAGTAGTACGCAGACATACATTTATGAGCAGCAAATCCTGCTAGATTTCCAAAGAAACTGCGCCGAAACATCCAGTGAGGGGACTGAGACGCTCCGCAGCCTTTGCTTACTTTGGCAGCCTGAGAAGCTGAGTTGGCGAAAATGCAAGCGCGAAGATCGGAAACAGAAACGAGGTAAACGCGGTGGTGTTCGCACAAGGCTAAAAACTAACCCCACCAGACCTGCGATACCGTCTATTCTGCTTGCGAATGTCCGATCGCTGGACAACAAGCTGGATTATATAAAGCTGCAGCGGGCCAAGCAGTGGGAAATGAGAGACTGCTGCATCTTTATTTTCACTGAGACATGGCTCCAGGACAACATTGCAGACTCGGCCATCCAGCTAGACGGACTGACTATCTTCCGAGCGGACAGAGATGCCACTTTGTCCGGTAAGACCCCCGGGGGCGGACTGTGTGTTTATGTGAACAGAGAGTGGTGTACGAACGCTGCCTCAGTTGCGCGACACTGTTCCCCGCTGATAGAGGTTTTATCAGTAAGGTATCGGCCTTTCTACCTGCCGAGGGAATACAGTTGCGTGATGGTGGTGGCCGTCTACCTCCCGCCTAGCGCAAATGCTAACCAGGCGCTAGCGGAACTCTACGAGATCATCAGCAAACTGCAAACGACGCACCCCGAGGCATTTTTCATTATTGCTGGAGACTTCAATCATGCCAACTAGAAGTCATTTCTCCCAAAATTCCCCCAGAATGTGAACTTTGCAACTAGAGGGGGAAGCTGTCTGGACAATGTTTACACGAGCGCTCCTGACGCCTACAAGTCACTACCCCACCCTCACCTGGGCTGTTCAGATCATATCAGCGTTTTATGGTTCCTGCATACAAGTCCCTGCTGAAGCGCACTAAACCAGCCCAAGAGCATCAGAGTGTGGCAGGTTGGTGCGGTTTCAGCTCTCCAAGACTGCTTGAATTGACAGACTGGGACATTTTCAGAGAGGCTGCTATGGATGGTGACTCCATCAATCTGGAGGAGTACACAGACTCTGTGACTGGCTACATCTCCAAATGCATAGAGGATGTTACTGTTACCAAGGATGTTACCACAAGAGCCAACCAAAAGCCCTGGATGACAAGAGAAGTGCACAAGCTGCTCAAGATCAGAAATGCAGCCTTCAGATCTGGAGACAAGGCTGCCCTCAGGGTGACCAGAGCCAACCTGTCTCATGCTATAAGGAGAGCTAAGTGGGCATACGCAGAAGATCAACAAACAATTCAGCAGCACCAGAGACACACGTCGTATGTGGCAGGGTGTTCAGGCAATTACAAACTACAAGCCCAATCCACACAGCAGTGATGGTGATGCCTCCCATCCGGATGAGCTAAACAACTTCTTTGCACGGTTTGAGGCACAGAACAAAGAGGCGGTGAGAAAAGCAACACCTCCCTCCACTGACCAAGCACTCTGTCTCTCCATAACAGATGTGAGGAGGACTCTATCTAGAGTCAATCCACGGAAGGCTGCAGGACCTGACAACATACCTGGTCTTGTGCTCAAAGAATGTGCAAGTCAACTGGCTGGTGTCCTCACAGACATCTTCAACACATCTCTGAGCCAGTCGTCAGTCCCAACATGCTTCAAGTCGACCACCATCATACCAGTGCCAAAGAAGTCATCAGTGACATGCCTGAATGACTACCGACCAGTTGCACTCACACCAATCATAATGAAGTGCTTTGAAAGGTTAGTCATGTCACACATAAAGACTAATCTCCCTGCCTCCCTTGACCCTCTTCAGTTTGCATACCACTCAAACAGGTCAACTGAGGATGCCATATGCTCTGCCCTTCACATCTCCCTGAAACATCTGGATAAAAAAGACACATATGTCAGGATGCTATTCATAGACTTTAGCTCTGCCTTCAACACAATCATCCCTCCAAAGCTGGTTGTAAAACTGAGCAGGTTGGGCCTAAACACCACCCTCTGCAATTGGATCCTGGACTTCTTGATAGAGAGGCCCCAGTCAGTTCAGATGGGCCACAACACTTCCAGCATCATCACACTGAGCACTGGAGCACCGCAGGGCTGTGTGCTTAGTCCACTACTCTTCACCCAGTTGACTCACGACTGCACAGCCACGCACAACACCAATCACATCATCAAGTTTGCGGATGATACGACGGTGCTGGGACTGATAAGCAGGGATGATGAAAGAGCATACAGAGATGAGGTGAAAAGGCTGTCCGCATGGTGTGAAGACAACAATCTCTCTCTCAATGTCGACAAGACAAAAGAGATAATCGTGGACTTCAGAAAATCACGTCCTGCCCACATCCCGCTCGGCATCAACGGTTTAGATGTGGAGATTGTTAGGAGTACCAAGTTCCTTGGTGTGCACTTAACTGAGGAACTTACGTGGACACATAACACCTCATCACTAATCAAGAAAGCCCAGCAGAGACTACACTTCCTGAAGCGGCTGAAGAAAGCACGTCTTCCCCCTTCCATCCTCACCATGTTCTACAGAGGCACCATAGAGAGTGTCCTGACCAGCTGCATCACTGTCTGGTATGGCAACTGCAACATATCCGACGCAAGCGCCTGCAAAGGATAGTGAAGACAGCAGAGAACATTATTGGGGTGCCTCTCCCTTCACTACAGGACATATTTTACAAACGCAGTGTCCACAAGGCCTGCAGCATTGTGCAGGACCCCTTACACACCCTCACATGGACTTTTCACACTTCTGCCATCCAAAAGAAGATACTGCAGCATCAAAGCCAAATCTGCGAGGCTGCAGGAGAGTTTTTACCCCAAGCTGTTAGACTCCTTAACACCAGGCTGCCCCCTGGGACCTTCCACACGGCCTCAACCACCACTAAAAACAGAACTTTTATACATGAAAACCACTATCCTGCTAAGATGAGTGTGCATGTAGAAAAGAACTGAAAATCTCATACTGACCTCTAAGGATTTTGACACTCTTGATATCCTTATGCTATGAAACATTCTGACCTGTCATTGTTTACACACGTCTTAAACAACTATTATCATACACTGATAATTTCTGTATTATCTATATCTATTATTTATTATTTATTTATTTATTATATTACATATCTTACACATCAATATTGCTGCTACTTGTTTGTCCTATCTTTGCACAATGTCTTGCCTTGTTTGTGTTTTAATTTTAAATTTTTAAATTTTTATTCTATTTTTAATTTACTATTTGCACATAATGTTGTTACACTGTGGACCCTGAGCTTCGCAATTTCGTCTATCTGTATACTTGTATATGGTTGAGATGACAATAAAGTTCACTTTGACTTTGATATTGTATCAATGTTGATATTACTCATTATTCTATTATAATATGTGAACTGTATAACATTATGCACAATGACAAATAAATGAACAAAATTAAACATATAACATAAACAAGGAAAGCTGAAGTACAGTTATATGTAAATTAAGAAACAAAACACACTTTTACCTCAGCATGAGGGAAAGGAGGTTCTGGAAGATACACTTTTGATTGTTTACTTTGACAAAGCCTAAAGAGGAAAAGAAATAATCTAGTCAATGGAAGTCTCAAGTACTATGGAACATACAATATTAAAAGGCTACACAAATGATCTAGGCAGAAAATATAAAATAATTCGGGAACAAATCTGGAAATAAGAGTATATGTTAAATACTTTTGTAAAAGATTTATCTCAATAGTGACAGCTTTTAAAATGATTTGATTTACAGTTATTTTTGAATCTCAAACAATTCTTGTCTGGCGGGTGGAGCAAATACCAAATACCAACACGTTTAAAACTTTACCTCTAAAACTGATGGCGAATACTGGAGGATTTCAAACAGGAATGTAAAACATGCATTGACAGATTAGGAAAATAATCCTGGAGTACAAAGGATTAAACTAAAATTATAAAATGACTAATGTAAAGACAAAATAATAGACCAGGAGGCAGTAGGTCAAAAATGACTAAAACAAGTAAAAAAAAAGGAACAAGAAAAAATACGGGTATGAGGCTATAAGTCAATCAAAAGCATGAGTTTCAAAAATTAGCCCAGATTAAAATGTCTTTTGAGAGTGAAATGCAGTAACATAGACAATGTTTAAAAATAAACTGCTATTCACAATTGCTAAGCAATTTAAAAAAATGAGAAGATACGGCTGAAAGTCATTATGATAGATACAGTGCATCCGGAAGGTATTCACAGCGCGTCACTTTTTCCACATTTTGTTATGTTACAGCCTTATTCCAAAATGGATTAAATTCATTTTTTCCTCAGAATTCTACACACAACACCCCATAATGTCAACGTGAAAAAAGTGTACTTGAGGTTTTTGCAAATTTATTAAAAATATAAAAACTGAGAAATCACATGTACATATGTATTCGCAGCCTTTGTTCAATACTTTGTCGATGCACCTTTGGCAGCAATTACAGCCTCAAGTCTTTTTGAATATGATGCCACAAGCTTGGCACACCTATCCTTGGCCAGTTTCACCCATTCCTCTTTGCAGCACCTCTCAAGCTCCATCAGGTTGGATGGGAAGCGTAGGTGCACAGCCATTTTAAGATCTCTCCAGAGATGTTCAATCGGATTCAAGTCTAGGCTCTGGCTGGGCCACTCAAGGACATTCACAGAGTTGTCCTGAAGCCACTCCTTTGATATCTTGGCTGTGTGCTTAGGGTCGTTGTCCTGCTGAAAGATGAACCGTCGCCCCAGTCTGAGGTCAAGAGCGCTCTGGAGCAGGTTTTCATCCAGGATGTCTCTGTACATTGCTGCAGTCATCTTTCCCTTTATCCTGACTAGTCTTCCAGTTCCTGCCGCTGAAAAACATCCCCACAGCATGATGCTACCACCACCATGGTTCACTGTAGGGATGGTATTGGCCTGGTGATGAGCGGTGCCTGGTTTCCTCCAAAGTGACGCCTGGCATTCACACCAAAGAGTTCAATCTTTGTCTCATCAGACCAGAAAATTTTGTTTCTCATGGTCTGAGAGACCTTCAGGTGCCTTTTGGCAAACTCCAGGCGGGCTACCATGTGCCTTTTACTAAGGAGTGGCTTCTGTCTGGCCACTCTACCATACAGGCCTGATTGGTGGATTGCTGTTGAGATGGTTGTCCTTCTGGAAGGTTCTCCTCTCTCCACAGAGGACCTCTAGAGCTCTGACAGAGTGACTATTGGTTTCTTGGTCACCTCCCTGACTAAGGCCCTTCTCCCCCGATCGCTCAGTTTAGATGGCCGGCCAGCTCTAGGAAGAGTTCTGTGGTTTTGAACTTCTTCCACTTACGGATGATGGAGGCCACTGTGCCCCTTCAAAAATGAATTTAATCAATTTTGGAATAAGGCTGCCACATAACAAAATGTGGAAAAAGTGATGCTCTGTGAATACTTTCCGGATGCACTGTATATACCCTTCTACCTTATACCAAGATTTGAGCCATGCATTAAGCCTTCTAATCTCCTCAGTCTTACCTGGACTGGCGCGTGGCACAGGAAGAACCTCAGAGAAGACTATCTTGTCAGTTCTGCTCCTCAGCCTGGCACCTAACTCTTTGAATTTGGATCTGCAGAACTGACAGACAACCTTTATGTATGTCATTTTTTTCAGCATGGACAATGACAACTGGATCCACCTCCGCTCTGGCCAAGAGCCTATCCACCAGTCCAGGGAGGATCCCCCATCTTTGCACCCAGAAGGAAACACATCATGCGAAATTCTTTGTCTCTGGATCACACCTGCATTTCAATCCCCCTAATGATTGAGTCCCAAACTATCACTACCTCTCTCTTTCTGGGAACTGGTTTTGAGGTGGCCCATTGGAGAATCCTCATCCCTGTATGTGTTTGTTGAATTTTGTTTTTCCTCATGGTCGTCAACACCACCAGGAAAATTGTGTTTAGTTGACACTGTCATGCTTAGGAAAGGGTGGTGGAGATTTTGTGGATTTGTTTTTTCTTTTTTAACTTTTAGATGATAATGTAGAAAATCTACTAAAGTACTGAATATCCCAATATTGCCTTTTCTTATTGAGTTTTTAATAAATATCAAATTGAATTGAAAATCTGATATATTGTCCAGACCTATGGCATGCATGACTTGGCTTTCTACAGAGCATATACAGATTTATCTTGGGACAATAAACAGGTAGGCATTCTAATGAAAGACCTTTCTCAAATAGATAACCTTCTTTCCAGTTATTATCAAGTACCCATTTCATATCATTAAAAAGAAAGTGTCATGTTATTAGTTAATTTTTAAATGTTATCATTCTGGTAATTAGGGTTATGATAACACATCCCCCTCTAGATGTTCCTGTTCATGTTGCCATATATCACACAGATCAACAAAAAAGCTATACTAGCATTAAACAAAACTCCTTGCACTATAGGCATATAGGCTGATGAGAATAAACATCAAAGTAAGCTCAGACTGCTAGAGCAAAGCTCCACTAAAAAACTACAGTGCATTCAGAAAGTATTCAGCTTGCTTAACTTTTCTCACATTTTGTTATATTGCCGTCTTTTGCTTTGAAAATCCTGGTTCTGCTTTGTCATTCTTGAGTACTGAGTGCTGCTTGATGAAGGAAAAATGATTTTACCATAAGGCTACAGCATAACCAAATGTGAAAAAGTGAAGGTATGTGAAAAGTTTCTGGATGTACTTGAATTCTTTAATTTTGCAGAATATTTTTTTTATATCTGCTAAATCATAGTTGTCATCCTTATTTCTGGAACAACTACCTATCAGGAAAGCCTGCAGAAATACAGATATTTAACTGGTGTGAATTGACTGATGCAGAATCCAAATATGGGAATTTAACATCCTCATATTGTTAAATCAACACCAGTTTTGAACTAAAAATATTTTATTAGTTAATTTTGATGTGAAGTATTCCCAAAGTGTTTTCTATACAACAAACATTTATGTTGTGGTATTTAAGTCCGGTTTCCTCTTTCATGAAAGGACTAACTACTTCAACCTCAAATCCAAGAATATTAATTCTTTATATCCACTGAGAAACGATTTTTCCTGTTTGGGGGGGGGAAGATCTACTCTTGTCATCTTTTTACCATTGAAATTCTCACCAATAAAATCAGCTATAAAAGATGAGATAGCTGAACAGCTAAATAGAGTGCAGTGAAAACATATTCGCCCCCTACTTGATATCCTCTGTTTTCCCATTGGTTCAGAATGAATGGCTCCTTAGACAAAATGTAATATTACAAAAAGAGACTAACAGTAGACATACAGTATATTACAATTTCTAAATTGCAACTTAATATATTTAAGTAATGCTTTCCAACACCTACACTGTCCATGTGAAAAGGTAAATGTCTCCCTACTCATTTGGACAGCTGAGCAAAGTTAACTGATAATTGGAATAGGTTGACTGAACACTGCCAGACTTTTCTGCAACCATTCCTGTTGAATTAAAACCTTAACATTATATTGACCCTAATCACAAAATTGTGTGCATATATATATACAGTATGCATACAGTGATCCCCCGCCTATCGCGGAGGTTATGTTCCAGACCCATCAGCGAATGGTGAAAATCCACGATATACAAAGACCATATAAATAAACTTTTTTTTTTTTTTTTTTAATAGTTTAAGCCTTAAAATACCCCTCCAACATGCTTTAAACACATGTAAACTTATTAAAGCACACTTTGTAAACACATATGATATGTGGATGTCGTGCTAAGGATATGAGTAACATCTCTCTATTATAAAAAAAATCTTGGCAGGGAGATGAGACGCGATCTTCTCGGAAGATAATTTGATGTCCCGCGAGAGATATTTTAACATTATGCAAAACAAGGCAGTGAGACAGAAGGACAGCTGCTGTACAGGCTTTTAAAAATGATCGATGCGCAGAGCAACAAGCAGAACACGCACCTTGGCAGAAGCAGCACAAAGCCAATAGCTGATCCATCTGCTTTTCCTTAGCGTGCATTCAGCTCCCCCCCTTCACAATGTGAGTGGGAGAGACGCGAAGTGGCAGGAGCAATGCTTAAAAATAATTTAAAACAAGTTCACGGACATCTAACCTACCAGTTGTTGGAATGCTTTTGGCAGACACAGTTCAGGTGCTCCCAGCTCTTAAAACAACATCAAGCAGAGCACGCAGCTTGCCAGCAGATGATCTGAGCGCATCTCCTTAGCGTGTGTTCTGCCCTCACCCGGTCCCCCCACAAAAAGAACCATAGAATTCTAGCGGCAGAGATGCGAAGTGGTAAAAGCACAACTGCTATGCAGGCTTTTAAATGACTGATGCAAAGCACAACACGAAGAATACACAACTGGCCAGCAGCAAGACAGCAGCTGTACCGATCACATGTCTTTAGCATGCGTTTAGACTGCCCCTTCAAAACGCGAGCAGAATTATAAGACCGGCGAGAAAGTGATTTAACCACACCTGGGGCAGGAAATAAAGGACAAATATAGTTTTTTACAAAAATTTTAAAGTAAAAAATGAAAATAATGCATATGTAACAATTCCCATGAAAATCTGTTTAAATTGTGTATCAGGTAAACCCATTCCCGGGGGTGAGTGAGCGCAGCCTCCTAGTAATAAAAATAATAAATCCATGATATAGTGAGGGCGTGATAGCTGAATCGCGATATAGCAGGGGATCACTGTAAATGTAAATTGTATTTTGAAAATAATTTTAACAGTTGCTATAGTTTTGCAGTAAAATCGGTGGCCATTGGCATTACCGTCCCCTTCAAGAATATTTCCACTGGTGCACGCATGTGCAATGTAGGTGAACAGTTACATCATATTAATTTTCAATTGTTTTAGTGTGGATGTAGATACTTTCATAAATTATGTGAAAACTCAAGTGTAGACAGAAGCTGTTTTCATTTAAAAATGCCAGCCTGCCAAAATTACACAGCAATAACTCATTCAAGTAAACACAGAGAATCCCAGAAGAAAATCTAAAGAACTGCAGGCCTTACGGCTAAGGTCAATGTTCATGGCTCCACAATAAGAAAAAGACAGTGTAAATAAAGGGATTCATGGAAGAATAGCAAGGAGAAAACCTCTGCTTTTCCAAGAGTAACATCAGACTTCATTTTGCATTTGCATACAAATATACCAATGATCTTCAAACTTTCTGGAAAAATGTTCTATAGAAAGAAATATCAAAAGTACAAACAGAGGTCCCACTATGTCTGGTGTAAACCCAATACAGTGTTTGACAATAAGAATCTCACATGCTTACAATAAAACACTGGCATTAAAGTGTGATGGTTAGAGGATGCTTTTCTGCCTTAGGACATGGAAAACTTGCAATCACTGAAGGTGTCATGAGCTCTGCAAATATGGCACAATCTATTTTATATAGAATGTGCTGTCATCTGTCTGTGACCTGGAGCTGAAGAGCAATTGGGTTATGCAGTAGGACAATGACCCCAAAAACTACAACTGAATGGTTCAGAAGAAACAACACAAGCTTTGGAGTGAATCCAATAGATTAACTGTGGCAGCAGCTAAAACAAGAAGTTCAATCTTGTAAACGCACCATTGCGTATGGATTAATGCACTTCTGCAAATAACAGTGGGCAAGAATTCCTCAGTAGCTCATATCAAATTATAAGCTGTCACACACGTGCGCATGAGAGGCAGCTAGAAGGAACAAAAGAAGGTAATTCCACACCAGGCCAGGCTGTGGCGGGGGTGTAGTAAACCATCCATTTTTATCTCTCCAGACAAGACACAGGAAATTCTGCCAGATTCTGACAATGTCACTTCCGGTTCCAGCCCCGAGGACGTCATTTCCTGCTCCAGGGCTTGATGACATCACTTCTGCTGACCTGCCTTAAAAGCAAGACAACCTCAGTTCTGTTTTGGACTCAACTTTGTCAGAATAAACACACCTGTGCAATCTATTTTGCCTTTTGCAGCCAGGATTCAAGTAAACGGGTGGCTATCCCAAACCTGTTTCCGTGAGCCAAGGCTATTTATATTCACATTGGCGTAGTCGGCAGGATGTTAGCCTCCTTGTGGAATCGGGAGACAAACCAGAAAGAAGCTTTGACACAGCATTAGGACCTTCAGCCCTTAAGGGATCAGGTGGAAGAATACTGTTCCTGAGTTGCCGGGTTGGAGACAGTCAGTGTGGGTAAAGGGAACCTGAGGCTGCACTTCGACCCAGGGGTCTAGCCTAGACCACTGGGCACGTGGACAAGGAGCCTACAGACTACAGCAAGGCTCAGAAGGCAACACATTGGGGACTTACTATGGGCTCTAAAGAAAAGGGACCGCTCCACTGAACCCCACAAAGGGAAACACCTTTGATAAAGGTGGGGGTTCCCTGGGTCAGCAAATACTGAAACTATGAGGGCAATTACTTTTCACATGGTAGATAGCGGTTTTGGATATCTTTCTTCCTTGAGTAAAGAAAGTAATGATGTAAAACCTATATTATGAAATCACTCTGGTTTTGTTTTCCTAATACTGTATCATGTCTAAAAGTCAGAACCCATTCATTGTGACAAATACGCATAAACAGAGACATTACGAAGAGGCAAATACTTTTTCACAGTACTAGGTTAAAAGAGTCATTACTGTCAAGTGTAAAGAGCACGGCAAAAATCATAAATCAAAACCAAACAGCAATAGCAAATGCAAACGTTTTATTTAAAGATAGTCATCTGCCAGACAGATTAGCAAAAAATGCAATATATTGGTTATTAATATTTACAGCAGGTCTGGCACATTACTCAGCAACCTGTAACACTCAACCTTGCAGTTGTTAATAATATGTAGAATTATTTTTTTCTTCACATTTACTCCAATACCCATAATAATGAGTGGGTGTTAGAATAAACTGCTGAGGCAGCTATTAGAAAGTGTTTAAACCTTAGATCTTGATGCAAATCTGATGCTTGCATTAGGTACATTTTATCACTACATAAATTTATTCCACATTTTCATTACCATAATCAGCAATTTTGAATTACACTGTGGTAAATGTAAATGTAAATGTGTTAAGCAAAATTAAATGAGAATGATAGAAAAAAATGCATACGCATAGACCGAAAATAAATAAATGCATTGAATACTGCATTAAAAGTCAGTAAATAGTTAAAAACAAAAAAACATATAATATGCTTGTACACACTTACCATTCCGCAAATATCTGTGAGAACTCAAGAGAACTATTTGCAACTGGAGATATGAAGTAGAAAGGAGTGGAATTAAGGCTGGCAGAGTCGATAAACTGATAAAGGCATTCAAGAAGGTCATAGACGACTCCTGATGGATAGCAGGGAACCAGAACATTACCTCCACTACGTATAGTCATAGCTGTTATTTTTTTTTAAAAAAAAAAAAGACAATTCAACTTATTAAAGCCAAGTAATTTTATTTGCACTTTCAGACTTTTAATAATTTCTAATTATTTATAATGTACTTAAAACATGCATACCAATACAGTAACAAAAAGATGTGCATAAACCAACTAATGCAGTGTTGTGTACTTTAATAATATTAAATATTATACACTCAACTTGTAGTAGCTATGTGTACTTTCCCAAGCATTCACTAGTATGAGATATGGTTTACAATACATAACAGAGCATGTTTCCAGTCTTCCTTTGTGAACAACAAAATCAAACAATCTTTTAAATTTTTTAGATGCATTAACACTGGGGACAAATACAAGGTACTTTACAAGGCTAATGAAACTATAGTACAGTTTGAGCAGTAAAACAGCTGGAATAAACACAAACAATGTAAAAGATACGCACTCTTGGTGGACATCATATCCTTGAATGTTACATAGAAGCACTTAAGTCTCTTTTTAGCTTTAATCACTTTTCATAACGTGACCTCTTCTGCATTGCTTTCATTCCTCCAATTATTTTAACTGTATATTTTACACAGTAGCACTAAAATCCAAATAATACTGCAATGTGAATGAAAACAGGCATAAAACCTGAGGCTGTTTTGTCTAGTACATTTTTTTTTTTTTAAACCATAAACAGTTTCTTTTAGTTGACGCACAGCTTCCATGCCCTCAAAACTAAAGAAATAAGACAGAAACAAAAAAGGGGCATGGAAAAACCATTAACTACCTATTATGGTGCGAGATTAAAATTTAACAGTAGTGAGCAGATGTAGGTAATTAGACTTCATTCCTGAACCTCTGAAAAATTTTCTTGAAAAATAACTATATTCACTGTATACATATATATAAAAGCTGCTATACTATTACATTTTATTATTGATGTTATAACCAGTTCTCTCTCCATCCCCCCATTTTATTTCAGTGTAAAGGCACATAAAGACAAAAAAAAGATAGCATGTCCTGGAGTCTGCTGCAGGTTCTCTGCCTAGACAGATGTGCCTACAGCAGCTCCAGCAGAGCCACCCCTTATCTTTAAGACCTGCCCAAATCACCTCAACTGCCTCCTTTCAATCTTGAGCAGCAGCAACTCTACTCTCTCAAAGAGGGAGAGGTAAGTTTGTTGTACCATATGAACATCACAGAGAGAATAACACTGAATAATAAAAAAACAAGTGCTAACTTTTACAAATAGCTAGAATTTACACCAGGTGTTACAGACTCAAATCAAATGTATGTTGTAGAAATAATAATAATAGCAGCTTACTACTCAAAACAAGAAGCGCCTGGTCTGAAACCCGGGACCATCGGGTTATGAGGCAGCAGTTCTTACCACTGCACCATTCAAGAATATGTGTAAATTCCCTGTTGACTAACATTTGAGCTTAAGTTTTTAACTCACGGACAGCCACATGTAAACTGAATGCTCTTTTTTTATTGTTATATTCTTGAATAAAAGTGCACGTTTATTTGATATTTGGACTAAAGTTTTCACACATTATACACTTCTCGTCATTATTAGTATAACATGGAAAAAGCTTTAGGTATGTGTTTAGCATTTCTTGCATTTCCTTTCATCCTACACTTACCCAGATCTTTGTGGACATGGAACACACATGAAATGCATGTATTCCAAATAACAGTATTATTTACCCTATACAACTCTAGGCACATCACACACACATAAGGAGCCTTGGCCTGTGAGCTGAGCTCTGTCAAGGTGGGGGATGGGACAGCAGGCTGCTTACTGCTTGATGCATTTACAAAACAAAAGATGCTGATGATAGAGGTGTGAAGGGATTTAAAGTGGGCTGGGATTTCAAGTTTTTTGTAGGCTGCAGGAATTCTAGTGTTAATTAGCTTGAAATTCTTTTTAACACACTGGATGTAGTGATGCTTCATTTAGGATTTAAAGTTCAGGGCAATCGGCATGTACAGACCTTGTTCATGTTTAACTGTTTATGAAGACTGGACCTGATTGACTCATAAGTAATTTGTTTAAACTCTATCGCTCATCATTCTTCAGTTCATTATGATTTGCACCACAGTAGCAACACCTGCTTAAAACTGATGTTGCAGACTATTCAAACCTTTGGTTATCTCCAAGAGAGGTTGTACTATGATGGAATTATGCAGGCCATCATTGAAACAGTAGTTATACTACATGTTTATTAAGTGAGAATGAATCTCTAAAGGGTATTGTTCACTAGCAGTATCACTGCAGTTTTCTGGATCCATGTTGACTTTGTAAATACACTATAAATCTAAACACTTGAAATTTGTAATACACGTATTTGTATACAGAGGTGTACAACTTTACAAGTCTAAAGTGTTATATCATTTTTATTTTTAAACTTCAAGTTTATATTTTTGTCTGTGTTTATCAATTTTCCAAACTATTTTACAAAAGGATGGATTAAAATTATCCAAATTATTATGAATGATGCTATGTAGCTCTGCCCTCATTAGGTCATATGCATTATGGTCTGCCCTAAATTAAACCCATTTTAGGGAACGATATTTGCTTATATATCAGATAATGTTAGATAATGTTAGATTTAAAATAATTTCTAATTCTTTCAAGGCAGTGTTTGGAGAAATATCAGACAATTAGACTTTCTCTTGATAAACTTATTGTTTACCTATACAATATTGTTAATATGTTGACCCAATTTGCTTAAGTGGAAGAACCCTGATGCACCTTCCATAACTCAATGGGGAAAATGATGTGCTATATTATGTAAAAAAAATAGGGGAAAAAAATCTTGTGTATGGAACAGTGCAGTGTTTTTTTTTCAGAATTTTGCAAGAATTTGTACATTTCTGTTTAACTTATATGTATGTAATTAAAATGAGGAATAATATTGCAATGGGCTATTTGTTATCAAATATTTCTCTTTATTTGGTAATGGCAGGTTTTAAATGTTTATGGTGATTAATATATCTTAACTCTTCCTTTGATAGATTGCATTAGTTGCTGTGCCTATCTCAGCTAAATTGGACACCAGACAGAAAACATTTTAGGAAGATTACCAACCCATTAAAATATATACTGTAAATACACACTTACAATTACCCATACCAGGAATAGTTAATCAACATGCCCTGCACATTTTGGGCTGTGAAAGAAAATGAAACACCCTGTAGGAAACCACAAGAGACATTGTAAGCACATTAAAACAATGCAGACATGGTGTACAGATTGGGACATGATCACTAGGACTCAAGGTTACTACAGCATAAGGAAACAGTGCTAACTACTGCATGATCATGTCACTCTGTATGCAGAGATTTTTAATTCTGTTTTGTGCACATATACAACCTAATGTCATCTGTACATTCAGGGACAGTGTACATATTGATTTTCTGTATACATAATTCATGCCTTTTTTTTTTTTTTTTACTTCCCAGGAATGATTTTTACAATTAAATATGAACTGTAATTACATATTGATCATTATAAACTCTTTACTGTTAAGTTTGTCACTTGATCTCTGTGAATCCTGACTTACTTTAACCAAATTTCACACTAATCTTGCTTTTAGGACCAGACTCCAGATGTATCCTAACAATAACAATTAACAATAGTTTCAAATTACTTCAGCCTCAGACTGTTAATACGGTCATTATTAAATGGATAAGCAGAATGAAAATCATGACCAAGAATAAAAAAAAAACACACACAAACCACAACAATAAATTATCCTTATGTGACATACAGAAGTAAATGATTCATGCATAAAACCAAGTTTGGTAAATTTTATATTTCCACATTGACCCCAAAACAAATAAACTAGGAGTCAATTAAAAAGCTGAAACTGGCTGGAACAAAAACCAGAAGCCATGGGGTCTTCAGTCTGAAAACCATTGATCCGTAGTATGGCCCGAAAAAATTTCTTAAACACTCCTCAACTTAACTCATTTGAACCAAACCTAAAATCTGCCTTGGTGTATCTCAGTATTTTCGACTGTAAAATAGTGATGTTTCACCCTGTCTTCAAGTTTAACATGTCCTCCAATTCAATACAAACTTGGATTTCCACTTATGTCAGTGATGAATGATATTATCTCTCTATTATAAAACACAATCTTGAGATGAGATGAAACTTTTGCCAAGAGATTTTTTCAAGTCCCTCCCTCCTCTTAACCATGTCCGGTTAACACTAGAATTACCAGAGCCTACGAAAAAACTCGTAGATCCAGCCCACCTTAAAACCGTTTACACCTCTCCGCCAGCATCTTTGGTCATCTGAATGTGCCCGTTTGGCTCCCCTTAGGCACTGTATAATAGATATATAAAAAAACAGCTAAGGGGATAGATATATAGATTGATAGGAAGGAAAGGCACTATATGATAGGCAGACAGGGAAGCTGCTAGATAATAATAAAGTTACTGTTATTACTATATAGATAGACAGGGAGTTCAGGCAGGGAGGCAGAGCGGCGAAGATTAAAAAGAAAAAAAAAATTACACTTTCTCACCAGTGGGGAATCAAACTCAGGTCTGTGAGGCACGCCAAACCTGCAGCGCTCTGAGTAAGCAAATCTTACCGCTACACCACGGAAGCTGTTGTATTGTTCTTGAACCTTTTGTGAAAGTGTTTATTTGATCTTTGGACTTCAGGCTTCACACATTTTATAGTTTATGCCTACATTTTGTAACATTTATTACTAAAATGTGAAAAAGTTTCTATTTTAACAATGTGTTTATACAAATTACTGTAGAAAAGAAACACACATGAAATGTGTGTGTTCCAAATAACAATCTATTATTTCCACTCTAAAACTCCACTTCACTGCCAGATAATCAATCAAGGCATAAGCTGGGTGCAGTTCGTGCACGTTCTAAGTCAGTGGGGGGATGGAATAGCTGGTTGCTTGCAGCTTGTTTGTATCGGCACATTTAGATGACAAAAGACGCTGGCTGTGAGGTGTGAACGGATTTAAGGTGGGCCGGGTCTACGAGTTTTTTCGTAGGCTCTGGTAATTCTAGTGTTAATGGCCCATGCCCACTGTCCTCTCATTCATCGGAATGCCTTTGTCAGACACAGTACCTGCACTCTCAGCTCTTATAATTTTTTACATTTTCCTCACTAAGTTCCCAATAAAAGAAGACTTATGTACAAATCTTATCGAAGAATTTCATCCCAAAGAGTTATCAACAGAAAAAATGAGTAAATGGGCAATCCTAGCAGCGAGAAATGATGAAGTCAAACAAATTAATGCAAAAATTGTCGATTGGTTACACTGCAAATTGGTTAAATGTGTATCAATAGACTATGCTGAACCAGTTGGTGGTTATGGTGTGGAAAATGAAAACATCAACTTACAATATTCTGTAAAATATCTACAACCATTAACACCGTCGTACTTCCACCGACCGAATTACTGTTGAAAGGAGGATGTATCGTAATGTTATTGCATAATTTATGTATCAATGATGGTCTATACAATAGGAAAAGATTAGTTGTATTCAAAATTGGTCGAACAATACTGACATGTAAAATTTTAGCAGGCGAAAAGAAAGGTAATGTAGTACATCTTCCGTGGATAACAGACACAAAAGATCTTGATATGCCAATCTTATTACAATCATATTAAGCGCCATAAGAAGTTTAAAACACTCCACGAGAAGGTTGAACTACTGGATTTGCTCCAGGAACTAAAAAGTTATGCTGCAGTAGCGCGGCACTATGGCATTAATTAAAGCACCACATGCTGCATAAAGAAGAATGAAGCAGCGATCTGGAGTACCGTATCTGTAAGTTTCTGTGATAGTGCCAAAAAGGTAATGACCTAAAAGGAATAAAAATATCGTCAGGATGGAATCTGCCTTGGCTTTGTGGATCACCGACTGCAGGAAGAGGAACATCCCCTTGGATGGTAACATTCTCCGTGAGAAAACAAGGAAATTGTACAAGCAGTTCACTACAGGAGACAATGTAACAACTTCCCATCACGATGTTCCTGAAACCTATAAAGAAAAGCCAGCATGAAACCCCACCAGAAGACCCATCCAAAGATACGACTCCTCCTGAAGCGCCGCATTAAGATGAGGCGCCACCTGAGGAGTTTTAAATCCTCTGCATCATACTGCACAGTAACTTCATCATCATCATCAACAATATAATTCATCATTGGTGAGTTACCGTACATTTTACTGTATTTTAATTAAATGAAATAATTATATATTTACTCTACATATAACAAAGAAAACAACAGTGCACACCAAAGTCACGGTTTTTCACAATTCGCAGGTGCTCTAGGAACGTAATCCCCGCGAATTTTGGGGGTGAACTGTATACATATGTAAAGTAGTGATTATTCACACTATCATTAAGTTCTTTATATCTTCTGATTTATCACAAACTAAGATTTCTATTCATATCAGACACTATTCAAAATGAAATTAGGCTGTATTGTCAGAATAAACTAGGGAAAATGACTGGTAAAGAGAAAAATAGAAATAAGTCTTTGCATTTTCATGGTTAAAACAATGCAGGCATACAAAAAAACGAAGAAGAAAATCCTGTTTAAACTTAAAAAGTTACTCTGAGTCTGTGAACAAAGTGTTGCACAGATTCTGTCTTAAACATTTCATTAAAAATAATTCAAGCATGTTTTATTGTGCTCATATAAGCAATTCTGTGAACTGGTTTAGAAAAAACATACAAACATACTAATTTTTATCATGCTTAAATTAAGGTGGTTATACAGTACTGATGAGAAAAAAAAACACAACCACCTGCTTAATATGCTGTTGTTCCTTTACAGTATTGCAAAAATAGCTCCAATCTGCTTAGCCATAGATTCTACAAGACCTCTTGAAAGTATTCTGTGGTATACGGTACCAGCTAATTCCTGTAACTTGCAATGTGGAGCTGGCTTTGATCAGACTTCTTGATTTTCAATACATCATTCACTGGATTGAGACCCAGAGAATTTGGAGGCCAAGGCAACAACCTTAACTCTTCATCACGTTCCTCAAATACAAATATTTTTGCAGTGTGGTAGGGCGCATTAGCCTGCTGAAAGATGCCATTTACTTTGGGGAATAATGCTGTAATGAAAGACTGCATTTGGTCAACAGGGATGCTTAGGCAGGTGGTTTGAATCAAATTAACTTCCATATGAATGCTTGTACCCAGAGTTCCAAAGAGAACATTGTACAAAGCATCACACTCTCACCACCACTGACTTGTCTTCTTCCCACAATGTATTCTGGTGCTCTCATTTCCCCAGGTAAATTATGCACACAAAACTGGCCAGCCACATGATGCAACAGAAAACTGAATTAATCACAACAGGTAATGTTTTTCTTCCATTGTCAATGTCAATTTATTTATATAGCACATTTAAAACAACATAGGAATGCTGTGGCCAAAGTGCTTTACAATAACAGAATAAAAGAAAACAAACAAATAACATAAATAACATAGATAGAAATAAAATATATGAACATAAATAAAATACATAATAAACAGAAGTGAGGAAACCATCAGTATTACAGAAGATCACGGAAATCAAGTGAATAGAAATGAGTCTTTAATCTTGTTTTGAACAGTTCAATTGTAGACGACTCCTTTATATGATGAGGTAAAGAGTTCCACAGGCAAGGGGCAGCAGCTGGAAAAGCCCTGCCCCCCTTGGTTTTACACTTGGTACGAGGGACAACAAGAGACAACTGACCAGAAGATCTAAACACTCTGGATGGCTGGTGTAAAACACACAAGTCAGATAAATAGGCAGGAGCAAGCCCATGTAAAGATTTAAAAACTGCCAACAATATTTTAAAATCAATTTGAAAACTGATAGGCAGCCAGTGTAAAGAAGCTAAAATAGGTGAAATAGAATGATGGTTTCCTCATTGTGATTATGTAACATTACTTTTATGTATTTATGTTCATATGCAGTCTCATCAGCAGGTGAGTTTGATGTACTGTGTGCTGTGGTACATTATTCCCTAAACCATCATTAAAATTATCTACCCTTCTGTTGGTTCATACCAGATCGGATGAACCTTAATCGACATTTCCAAAGAGGAGTCTTGGCTATCCAGCACCCTGTTAGCAGTTTCTGGTTTTCCATCTATGAATCACTGTCAGTAGATACTCACCATGACTGACCGTGCCCACTCCACAAGCTTTGCTATTTCAAAAATGCCCTGACCCCATCATCTGACCGTAATGATTTATCACTTATAAATGTCCCTTAAGTCTTTACACTTGGTTCTTATCTGCTCATTTCAAAACATCACTCAAGTCTTTACATTTGTTCATATCTGCTCATCTCAACATGTCTATTACGAGTACCCAATGTCGAATCAGTGTTTATTATATCCCTGACCTTCACATGTGCTTCTGTTACCAGATAGTTGACATCATTCACTTCACAAGTGAGTGGTTAAATTGTTTTGGTGTATATTAGAATTAAAAAAAAAAAAAAAAATGTGGGTATGGAAGATGTGAGGTAATTATGTTGATATTGCAATTAGAAATTCTACATTTCAAACAAACATAACCACAACTAAGGATGATAGTGACTCATCATGTAGAGCAAAAAGACAAACCTTACACCCATGAATGGTACAACTACAAAACACAGCTGTACACATTTAAACATTATAAAAAAAAATCTGATAACAACAGGACATACAGTACAACAAATCTCACCAACCCTAATTTTTCCAAAATAAAATCAAGTAGAGAAGTACAGATCCTATGAGTGCTACTCCCTACAACACGACTTGGTATTTCATTCCATATGTCTATGATTCTTTGTGTAAACAAAAAAATTTTAACGCTTCCGCGAAAAACAAACTTAAGCTTCCATTTAGGGCTGTTCGATATAACGATATATATCGGATGACAATATAAAAACGTCTATCGCTGCACATTACGCTATCGTTTGTTTCGTGGTGTCGCAAAATAAACTGTTTACGGCAATATTTTTCATTGTTTTGATGGCCACCACGTGGATGCAGACACACTAGCATGGCTGATGAAGACGAGGCAACACCAGGTAGCTCCACACAGAAGGACCTTGTTCCTAAACGAGGGCTACCTCTGTAGTATGGAGATGGTTTGGATTTGAAGAGTCTGACACGGACCAGAAAACGGTACTGTGCAAATTATGCTGCAAACCGATCGCTACCACAGACTCCAACACGACAAACCTCTTCTACACCTCCGCAAAAAGCACGTGAGCGAGCATGCAGAGAGTTTACAACTGAGAGGTAGGCCACGTAGGATATTACAGTTGTAAAGGTACTATTTAAACGAGCATGTTAAAAGCTTGGAAGATTAATTGCTACCAAAACAATTGGCTTAAGGCATAATTTTCCCTGCAGCGTTTGCTGTCAGCGTTAATCTTGTTAAAATTACGTTTACGCCACAACTGCATTAACACGGCAAATCTCCGTTAACGAGTTACGCGGATCGCCCGTGCTTGGGGCTGGGCGGCATCAACACGTTAGCGCCGTCCAGTCCCGCGCACGGGGCGATCAGCTGTAACTCATTAACGGAGATTTGCCACACTACGATGTGCAAATTAACATTTTACTAGAATGTAGCCTAAAAATATTATATTTAATATTATATATTTAATATATTTTTGTCGTAAGCCTTATTGCTGCTACAGTTTGAAGTACAATGTTTACATTTGGTTTTGACAGTTAATGTTAGACTTGTATTTATTTTGTTTAAAGGGTTTATTGGCCTTATATAGTTTAGTTGTTAGTGCTTTGATCCTTTTATATTTAATATATGTTGTGAGAGTTATTGCTGCTACAGTTCACATTTTGTTTATGTCAGGCATTTTATATAGCAGTATTTTATATTGGGCCTTTAGTAATTTGTTTTTGAAAAGTGTTTTATATTTGATACATTAACATTTTATGTTTACATTCTAAGTCAAACATTTGCTTAAATGTTCTAAATAAAAGAACAGAAATAATTACAAGTTGAGTACTTCTCATTTTTGATTTTTAATTTAAATGAAAAAAAAGGAGTGGTGATTATATAAATTATTCACTGAATACAAAGAAAATGTACTATATCGTGATATGAAATGAAATATCGGGATATAAGATTTTGGTCATATCGCACAGCCCTACTTCCATTCAACATTTAAACTAATACCTTAAACTGGAAATCACACCCAACATTTAAAATAACATTCAGTATACTCAATTATTACATGATTTTAAAATCTTCAATTACACCTTCATTTAGTTCAACTGGAAAGCTTGAACTCATCCAATCTTTCTTCATAACCTGTACCTTGCACTCCAGGAATCAACATTAGTCACTCTTCTCCAACCTTTTTTTTTGCCTGGGGTACTCCAAATGAGGCCTCACCAGTAAATTATTTAGCTTAAGCATAAACTCCTTTGACTTGTACTCTATATATCATGATATAAACCCTAACATTCTATTAAGGTCCTTAAGGGCTTCTGTACACTAACTGGAAGTTGATAGCCACAAGTCCATTATAATAGGTCCTACTTATAAGGAGTACTTACAAGTTTCACAACTACCATTGTGTATTTAAATCCAACATTTTTGCTTCCTACATGTAGTATCTTACATTTACATTTAAATTTAATCTGCTAAAAACTGGGTAAATCCAATATTCCTTGCAACCCCCCGAAAAAAAATACACAAAAGCATAGAGCTGGGTGACAAAAAAAAAAACACGTGGCCTCTTGATTATAAGTTAGCAGCTCTTACTGCTGCACTACCCTAGTAGTCGTGTCAGAGTCGTACCCTAAACCGACTTCTTTTTCTTTGGTTATATTTTTGAATAAAAGAGCACTTGTTTCTTTTATATGCCCACATTTTGTGAAAGTGTTTATTTGATATTTGGACTTCAATCTTCATACATTATAAACTTCATGTCAAAATTTTGTCATTAGTACTGTAAAAATGAAAAAAAAAGTTTGCTTTAGGTATGTGTTCAACATTTCTTGTATTTCTCGCATTTCCTGTCATCCTACATTTACATAGATTGTTGTGGACATGGGACACACATGAAATGCATGTGTTCTAAATAACGACATATTATTTACCCCATACAACTCCAGGCACCTCACACCCAGATGAACTGGGAGAACGTTTTGCCCAAGTTGACTGTGGCATTGGGGGGAATGGGATAGCAGGCTGCTTGTGCAGACTGACACATTTACACAACAAAAGACGCTAATGGAGAGGTGCAAAGATATTTAAGTTGGCTCAGGATTATGAGTTTTTTTGTAGGCCTCAGGGATTCTAGGGTTAAATATAATTTAAGACATCTACTTTGTGCAGGGCAAAAGTAACTTTTTCCAAAAATGTTCACAGAGTATTTTACTTTTTAATGACTATATCACAATGCCAGTGGGTCACAAGTTCAAACACACTGTTAATACTTGGTTAAGCATTGCCTTTAAATT
>NC_053169.1:68654953-68719600 GCF_016835505.1 Polypterus senegalus | reverse complement strand
GAATTCAAGGTGGTCTGGCATTACGACATTTCTCGTAGGCTTCAGGGATTCTAGTGTTAAACAGAAACAGACCAAGAGGTGACATGACTGAAGTGTTTAAAGTTATAAAAGGAATTAGTAAAGTCAAACAAGACTGTGTCACAAAACGAGTCAAAGACAGAAAAAGGTTTGGGGCAGCCACCCATGTAATTTGGTATCCTGGCTGCAACTTCGTTTTCTTTCCAATACCAGCACTGAAGTGCTTACAGCAGAGTCCAAAACAAGACTGACACAGAAGGGAAAAGGGAAGGCTTTTAAAGGGGGAGACAGGAAGTGAGGTCATAAGGGTCGGGCACGTGTTCATTGTTCATTGGTTTAGTCCCGGATGTGACATCAGGGGGGCCGGAGCTGGCAAGGTCTGTCTCCATTGGCTCGGTCCCAGAAGTGACGTCCAGAGAGACAGGTGGAACCTCCCGGGTAGGTCTACAGGAAGTGAGAAAGAGAGTTAGTGCGCTCTGCCACATCCCGGCATGGCTCAGAACTGCCTTCACTCGAGCCCTTTAGCTGCCTCCCATGCGCGCGTGTGTGACAACTGTTACTTTAAAATGAGCTCAACATCAACACAGGGAAACAGCTGGACACTTGTTAGGGTAAATTTTGCACAAACATTAAAAATTTTTCTTCACAAAGAGAACCATAGACACATGGAATAAATTATCAAGTGGTGTGATAGACAGAAGGATTATAGGGACCTTTAACACTAGAATTACTGGAGCCTCCGGAAAAACTTCGCACCTCTCCAACAGCATCTTTTGTCCTGTAAATGTATCGATAAGCAGCCTACTATCACATTCACGCACCGCTGCACAATTTTCTCAGCTCAAGTCTGTTTACCTGTGTGTCAGTTGCTTAGAGTTGTATAGAGTGAGAAGTCAAGCAAAATGACACCTTTTATAAATACTATATCGTTACTTGGAACACATGCATTTCATGTGTGTTCTGTGTCAACAACGATCTATGTCAACACATTGTTAAAACAGAAACGTTTTTCATGTTATAGTAATAATTGACAAAACGTAGACATGAAGTGCATAATGTGTGAAGCCTGAATTCCAAATATCAAATAAACACTTTCACAAAAGGTACAAATATAACAGAAAAAATGCACTTCTATTCAAGAATATAAATGCAGAAAAAGAACTCACGTTAGGGTGCAACATCGACACGCATTTGCTACGATCGCTTTGGTGGTGCAATGGTATCAACTGTTGACTTGTAATCAGAATTTCACGGGTTTGACTCTGGATGAGTCCGTTTTGAGAAGTGAGCTGCTCTTATTCTTACTATTGTAGAATAAAAACACTTTTGATTTCAGTCTGTAACAGCCGGTGTAAATTTATGATACTTGTAAAGGTTAGCTTTGTTTTTTTTTTTTTTTTTCAGTTTTATTCTCTCAGTCACGTTCACGAATACAATCCCCACCACCCCCGCAATTGCCACTGCGATTGTCACATAAAGACATGTTATAACAGAGGTGAACTCAGATGATGACGACAGTTCTACATTGCAGCAAGAATGCACGTCGCACTTTTGCCATTGCTGTACTTTGCATATGTACATGGAAAGCTCTGCAGTCTATTTGGGACTTTAAGCTGTAGGAAGTAAATAAAGGTAAATAAGTAAATAAGATTCAATCTTGCTGTTATATACTAAGTATAGTGACGGCACCTTTAACCTTCAGCTATAGACTCTTCAGTACATGAGCGACTCTCCACGCTATAGATTATTATAGTGCGTCTTTAAGTGAAAACAGCAGTGTCAAATGCGAGGGGGAGGGGCTGATATCGTGAACGCAACTGAGAAAATAAAACTGAATAAAAAAAAAAAAAGGGTAACTTTTACAAGTATCATAATTTACACCGGCTGTTACAGACTGGAATCCAATGTATGTTTTTATTCTAAAATAGTAAGAATAAGAGCAGCTCACTTCTCAAAATGTACTCGTCCGGGGTCGAACCCATGAAGTTTTGATTACCAGTCAACAGTTGATACCGTTGTGCCACCGAAGCGGTCGTAGCAAATGCGTGTCGATGTCGCACCCAAATACAGGTTCTTTTTCAGCAGTTATATTCTTGAATAGAAGTGCATTTATTCTGTTATATTTGTACCTTTTGTGAAAGTGTTTATTTGATATTTGGAATTCAGGCTTCACACATTTCACACTTCATGTCTACATTTTGTCAATTATTACTAAAACATGAAAAACGTTTCTGTTTTAACGATGTGTTTACATACATCGTTGTAGACACGGAACACACATGAAATGCATGTGTTCCAAATAACGATATAGTATTTACAGTGCATCAGGAAAGTATTAACAGCACATCACTTTTTCCACATTTTGTTATGTTACAGCCTCATTCCAAAATGGATTAAATTCATTTTCTTTCCTCAGAATTCTACACACAACACCCCATAATGACAACGTGAAAAAAGTTTACTTGGGGTTTTTGCTAATTTATTAAAAATACAAAATCTGAGAAATCACATATACATAAGTATTCACAGCCTTTGCTCAATACTTTATCGATGCACCTTTGGCAGCAATTATAGCCTCAAGTCTTTTTGAATATAATGCCACAAGCTTGGCACACCTATCCTTGGCCAGTTTCGCCCATTCCTCTTTGCAGCACCTCTCAAGCTCCATCAGGTTGGATGGGAAGCGTCGGTGCACAGCCATTTTAAGATCTCTCCAGAGATGTTCTATTGGATTTAAGTCTGGGCTCTGGCTGGGCCACTCAAGGACATTCACAGAGTTGTCCTGAAGCCACTCCTTTGATATTTTGGATGTATGCTTAGGGCCGTTGTCCTGCTGAAAGATGAACTGTCATCCAAGTCTGAGATTAAGAGCACTCTGGAGCAGGTTTTCATCCAGGATGTCTCTGCACATTGCTGCAGTCATCTTTCCCTTTATCCCGACTAGTCTCCCAGTTCCTGCTGCTGAAAAACATTCCCACAGCATGATGCTGCCACCATCATGCTTCACTGTAGGGATGGTATTGGCATGGTGATGAGCGGTGCCTGGTTTCCTCCAAACGTGACGCCTGGCATTCACACCAAAAAGAGTTCAAACTTTGTCTCATCAGATCAGATAATTTTGTTTCTCATGGTCTGAGAGTCTGGGTTCTTGGTCACCTCCCTGACTATGGCCCTTTTCCCCCGATCGCTCAGTTTAGATGGCCGGCCAGCTCTACGAAGAGTCCTGGTGGATGGAGGTCACTGTGCTCATTGGGACCTTCAAAGCAGCAGAAATGTTTCTGTAACCTTCCCCAAATTTGTGCCTTGAGACAATCCTGTCTCGGAGGTCTACAGACAACTCCTTTGATTTCATGCTTGGTTTGTGCTCTGACATGAACTGTCAACCGTGGGACCTTATATAGACAGCTGTGTGTCTTTCCAAATCATGTCCAATCAACTGAATTTACCACAGGTGGACTCCAATTAAGCTGCAGAAACATCTCAAGGATGATCAGGGGAAACAGGATGCACCTGAGCTCAATTATGAGCTTCATGGCAAAGGCTGTGAATACTTATGTACATGTGCTTTCTCAATTTTTTTATTTTTAATAAATTTGCAAAAATCTCAAGTAAACGTTTTTCACGTTGTCATTATGGGGTGTTGTGTGTAGAATACTGAGGAAAAAAATGAATTTAATCCATTTTGGAATAAGGCTGTAACATAAAATGTGGAAAAAGTGATGCGCAGTGAATACTTTCCGGATACACTGTATACATACTGTTATGGTGTATAAAATCTACAAATTATTCTCTATATTTTTATTATTATATTTTGCTCAATACGAACAAGATGAATAAAAAAGGCATATCCCCTTCCCTTACACCTCACTTTTATAACAGTTGTTCACAGCATAGTGCGAAAATGGTTTTACAGCCTGGGAAAAGAAGACTGAGCTGATACCTCTGGATATTGATTACTTTATGGATGGACATCTGGGACAACAATTTGGTTTACAGCCTGGGAAAGGAGGACATGGCAATGTTTTAGGCAATATCAAAAAACTTTATTATCTGGGAAAAGATAGATTAAAGAGTTTGAGCAAAATTCATCCATCATATTGAGAGCAAGGCAATCGGGTGCATGCAACAATAATGTTGTGAAATCACGGTGTGAAACTTTATAATAAATATGCCTCATTTGTAAGCAACGTCAGAAGAGAAACTGCGACGACGGAACAGCGACGTCAGAGAAGAAAACAAAGACGCGTTTGACCAGTTTTCATCCGATCATCAGTTAACAACATTTTCATGAACAGGGATAGCTAAATCAAACGCCACGTTGGGACATTCATCCTTGTCATCTCTACTTTTTTTCGTAAGCTTTTTCTAAAGACTATATATATATATCCAGACTTTTCTATCAGTCTTATTTTCTATAGTCAAGGATGCTGAGCCTTTGTATGTTTAAATGTATTCTTGTAGACCAAAAGTAATATTTAGGTCTGATATACTATTAAAACATTGTATGTTGTTTGTGCCGATAATAAGTAAGGATCTAGAAGCGCGCAAAGAGTGACAGGCTGTGTTATTCCTAAAGCACTTGTGTGGTTTAAAGTGCTAAAGGTTAATCAGCGTGTGTGTCATTCATGGGGCACTGTTGTGGTTAGGGTTTGTGTGTATGTGTATAGTGACGTATGTGTGTGTTCATCTTAAAGTGCAACAGTAGACCAACCCAATAACGAACTTGACGAGTACACTTACCTTTGAAGAAAACAGGTAAAGGGTAAGTAGAAGGTAAGACTATGATAACACACGGCCCTGCGGGGTCGGACTTACATTCTGTGTTGCAGGCAGGGACTGCCCGGATTTGCGTTGGTGGCAGATGCGTGCCGATCTGCTGGGCTTTGTCAGCAGGAGAAGCTGCGGAGGAGGAGTTGCAACAGCTTGAAAGGCCGCAACAGCTGCGAGGCCTGCCCAGAGGCAAGCCACTGCACCAGGAGGAGACAAGATGGCCACCAATGATTGGATGGAGGCGGGACCAACAAATGCCCATCCTGAGCCGGGGAAGTACCCAACTGGGCCGAAGTAGAGGCCCCACAAGAAGCAGCCAGCGTGTGTGACTGATCGACAGGTATGTCCACCGTCGGCTGACTTTCTGTGATTGCCGGCGGCTCTGGAGGAGTGCCTTTAGCCCGCAGAGTTGCTTTTGCAGGTGATACGCGTCCTCCGTAGAGGGTTAAAGGAGCTGGAGGTGAAGGCAGTCGCGTCCACAACAACGCTGCAACAGTGGCCGGATTGGCGCGACGCTGGAGTCTTCGGCCGGAGGGGTGCGGTGGGGCAGGTAAGTGAAACTGGCCCCGTAAAGAATAAGGGAGGCTCCACCGAAAAGAACCGTGACGAAATTGATCGGATTCAAGTAGGGGGCGCTCTGATAGTGGAGGCAGTGGTGAGAGCCGATCGCGTGGTGAGGAAAGAAAGAGCGCAAAAGGGTAGGCAGGACACCGGCTGATGAGGGCTGTGGGTCCTAGCACCCTACACCCTGAGCCAGCAATGGTCTCACGCCGCTCCATAGGGGCGCAGACGGGACAGGGTCTATACCTTTCCCATAGGGAGACCCAAACTGTCATGGTGTCCCTCCTTCTCCACAGCTTCTCCTGCTGCCACCGCGCTGACGAAGCCCCGCAGATCAGCACGCGTCTGCCAACAACGCGGATCAGGGCAGTCCCTGCCTGCAACACAAAACGTAAGTCCGAACCCGCAGGGCCGACGGTTGCTGGGCAGGAAACTTACCTCCCGGGTCATGTGTGTCCGAGGAACCTTGAGGCACTCGTAGGAGCCCACTGCACTCCAGCAACGCCTGTTGTCGTTCTTCCGCACAAGGAGGAAACAGCCCTTCTGTGGACCGGTGGTGGTCTATGGGGTAAGTCGTTTTCACGGGGTTATGTGTGCATGCCGCTCCCGCAGCGCGTGTGTGGGCTCACCTGTTGTGCCGGGCCGTCCACAAAATTCTTTAAATTGATGGATCCCCGCAATGTAACAGGCAGAGAATCCCATCTGGGATGCCATTCTGGAAGATGGCCTGACACAGACAGGCAGACTTCGTTTAAAGCACCATACCACGTTAATTTACACTATTTTCAATATAAAATGAAAACACACACAACTTACTTCACCCTAAAGTCCAGGCCTCTTTCCAATCCTCTCCTTCAGTTCTGCCTCCATTCCTCTCCTCCCAGCTCCGTCCAGCTACGCTCCCGACTCCAGCCATCAAATGAAGAGAGGCGGCCACCTTTACTCTCACCCGGACAAGCTCCAGGTGCCTCCTGAGAACCTTCCGCCAGCCCTCCCAGATGTGGCAGAAGTGCCGGCTGTGCACCCGGAAGCACTCCAGGTGTCCCTGGTCTTCTTCCCTTCAGCACTCCCGGGTGTGGCAGAAGTGCTAAGGGCCAGGGCTTTTCAGGCATCCAGGTGCCCCCTGGCGGTGACCACGGGCCCCTACAGGGTTAAGCTTCTAAGCTATGTTCCCGTGGTCCCTGAAGCCACCAGGGTGGTCGCCCCCTCGTGGTCTGGAGGAGGCGTAAACCCTCCTCTGGTCCTTCCGGAAATCCCGGCTGGGTGCCATCCCCAGCCCCTTGCCACAGTATATACATAAACACACATACATATATATGTATGTATATGCATATACACACACATATACACATACAGTTAGGTCCATAAATATTTGGACAGAGACAACTTTTTTCTAATTTTGGTTCTGTACATTACCACAATGAATTTTAAATGAAACAAGTTGAAGTGCAGACTTTCAGCTTTAATTCAGTGGGTTGAACAAAAAGATTGCATAAAAATATGAGGCAACTAAAGCATTTTTTTAACACAATCCCTTCATTTCAGGGGCTCAAAAGTAATTGGACAATTGACTCAAAGGCTATTTCATGGGCAGGTGTGGGCAAGTCCGTCGTTATGTCATTATCAATTAAGCAGATAAAAGGCCTGGAGTTGATTTGAGGTGTGGTGCTTGCATGTGGAAGATTTTGCTGTAAACAGACAACATGTGGTCAAAGGAGCGCTCCATGCAGGTGAAAGAAGCCATCCTTAAGCTGCGAAAACAGAAAAAAACCCATCCGAGAAATTGCTACAATATTACGAGTGGCAAAATCTACAGTTACAGGTACATCCTGAGAAAGAAAGCAAGCACTGGTGAACTCAGCAAAGCAAAAACACCTGGACGTCCACGGAAGACAACAGTGGTGGATGATCGCAGAATTATTTCCATGGTGAAGAGAAACCCCTTCACAACAGCCAACCAAGTGAACAACACTCTCCAGGGGGAGAGAAGACTGCATGAAAGTAAATAGAGGGTGCACTGCAAGGTGCAAGCCACTCATAAGCCTCAAGAATAGAAAGGCTAGATTGGACTTTGCTAAAAAAAAACGTCTAAAAAAGCCAGCACAGTTCTGGAAAAATATTCTTTGGACAGATGAAACCAAGATCAACCTCTACTATTAATGATGGCAAGAAAAAAGTATGGAGAAGGCGTGGAACAACTCATTATCAAAAGCATACCACATCATCTGTAAAACACGGTGGAGGCAGTGTGATGGCTTGGGCGTGCATGGCTGCCAGTGGCACTGGGACACTAGTGTTTATTGATGATGTGACACAAGATAGAAGCAGCCGAATTAATTCTGAGGTGTTCAGAGACATACTGTCCAAATCCAGCTAAATGCAGTCAAATTGATTGGGTGGCGTTTCATGACACAGATGGACAATGACCCAAAACACACAGCCAAAGCAAACCAGGAGTTTATTAATGCAAAGAAGTGGAAAATTCTTGAATGGCCAAGTCAGTCACCTGATGTTAACCCAATTGAGCATGCATTTCGCTTGTTGAAGACTAAACTTCGGACAGAAAGGCCCACAAACAAACAGGAACTGAAAGCCGCTGCAGTAAAGGCCTGGCAGAACATTAAAAAGGAGAAAACCCAGCATCTGGTGATGTCCATGAGTTCAAGACCAGGCTGTCATTGCCAGCAACAACAACATTTATTTATATAGCACATTTTCATACAAAAAATGTAGCTCAAAGTGCTTTACATAATGAAGAACAGAAAAATAAAAGACACAGTAAGAAAATAAAATAAGTCAACATATAATTAACATAGAATAAGAGTAAGGTCCGATGGCCAGTGTGGACAGAAAAAAAAAAAACAAAAACTCCAGATGGCTGGAGAAAAAAATAAAATCTGCAGGGATTCCAGACCATGAGACCGCCCAGTCCCCTCTGGGCATTCTACCTAACATAAATGAAATAGTCCTCTTTGTATTTAGGGTTCTCACGGAAGGACTTGATGATGATGGTCATGTAGACTTCTGGCTTTTAGTCCATCAATGTTCGAGCATCGTGATGCTTTGAGTAGGTGGTGGTGGCATAGGCAAAGGGTTTTCAACCAAGTATTAGAAATTAACATTTTATTTTGAGTTATTTAATTTGTCCAATTACTTTTGAACCCCTGAAATAAAGGGACTGTGTTAAAAAAATACTTTAGTTGCATCACATTTTTATGCAATATTTTTGTTCAACCCACTGAATTAAAGCTGAATGTCTGCAAAAAAAAGCTGAACTGCATCCGAGTTGTTTCATTTAAAATTCATCGTGGTAATGTACAGAACCAAAATTAGAAAAAAGTCGTATCTGTCCAAATATTTACGGACCTGTGAAATTATATATATATATATATATATATATATATATATATATATATATATATATATATATATATATATATATATATATATATATCAAACTTTTTCTAATTTCTATATTGTTCCCAAAACAAAGAACTTGGGAAATAACCACTTAATTAGCTCAGGAGTCCAATTAAAAACAGATGCTGGTTGTAATGAAAACTTGCAGCCACAGTGTGCCCCCAGGACCGAGTTTGGGAAACACTGCATTAGACCAATAACAATAGATATGTGGGCAGCAAAAATTACTGATTATAGATACATAATGTACCAATACGGCTGATACTGTATCTTTAAGTATTATGTTTTCCTGGAAAAAATCTGAATGAAAAGAAAAATTTAAGGTTATGATGTTTCAAGTGAATATGTTTAAATTTTACATTTAAACAGGCTGAATGGCAGTATTTTTAATGATCTCAAAGCACAGTCACATCTCAAGTATATACTGCAGGTGCTGTGAGCAGAGGTGTGTAATTCGTATTGCTTATAAAAATAATAATATAGTCCATGTTGACTTAAATAAGATGAATAAACTTCACTAAAAACAAAGTTGTTACATTATGCATTCTCATGTGCTGACTCTGCATGAAGTTAAGATATACTTTAAAGGATTAATTATCACACATCAGCATTTAGGTGGTGAAGTGTTGAGAGAGAGAGATAGCTAACTAAAGACAGGGGATGATTAGGAGATCAGAATGACTAGGCAATAGAGGGCAATTTAGCTTGAACATCAGGATACACCTTTGTAACATAAGCTTAATATGTCACTGTCCTCTGTACAAATATATTTTAGAAACCCTTTTTCTACTCACATGCACAGTTGACACAGAGCCAGATTTAGCACACAGGAGTTCACTATATAAGAACTGCTAGGGAAGCATTTAAAGACAAGGCAAGTTAGGGACAACTGCAAAATGGGCAGTCAGACGGATGACCATTTTATACTGTAAAATGTGTGTCAAACTCAGAATGAAATTGTATCCTCTTTGCCTTGTTTGGAATGGCATGATTCACCTAAGTGGTGGCCTGCACGTGAAGAAATAATAAAAAGCCTTGAAACACTGCCCGGCTCACCTTTAAGGCTGACAGATGGACAGTGGATAATGTCATCCGATCCAGAAAATCCTTCTAACGCAGTAACGAAAATGGCAGACTCTGACATCGGGCACCCACTCCCGAACTGGGTTTTTTGCCATTGCAAAGCCACCAAGCAAAAGACCATCCAACCTTTGCTCCTTAGGGACAAACTGACTGAGATGGGAGTAGTATGTGCGTCTTGGGAACTGCAGGTCTGACATTGTGGTCAGCAACACAGGAGTGCCACACGGGACTGTACTTTCTCTGGTCCTGTTCAGCCTATATACATCAGACTTCCAATACGATTCAGAGTCCTGCCACGTGCAAATGTTCGCTGATGACACTGCTATTGTGGGCTGCATCAGGAGTGGGCAGGAGGAGGAGTACAGGGAGCTAATCAAAGACTTTGTTAAATGGTGTGACTCAAACCACTTACACCTGAACACCAGCAAGACCAAGGAACTGGTGGTGGATTTTAGGAGGCCCAGGCCCCTCATGGACCTCGTGATCATCAGAGGAGACTGTGTGCAGAGGGTACAGACCTATAAATACCTGGGAGTGCAACTGGATGACAAATTGGACTGGACTGCAAATGCTGATGCTCTGTGTAAGAAAGGTAAAGCCAACTATACTTTCTTAGAAGGTTGGCATCCTTTAACATCTGCAATAAGATGCTGCAGATGTTCTACCAGATGGTTGTGGCGAGTGCCCTCTTCTACGTGGTGGTGTGCTGGGAGGCAGCATAAAGAAGAAGGACGTCTCACGCCTGGACAAACTTGTTAAGAAAGCACGCTGTATTGTAGGAATAAAGCTGGACAGTTAAACATCTGTAGCAGAGCAACGGGCACTAAGCAAACTCCTGTCAATCATGAAGAATTCACTGCATCCACTGAACAGTGTCATCTCCAGGCAGAGGAGCAGCTTCAGTGACAGACTTTTGTCACTGTCTTGCTCCACTGACAGACTGAGGAGATCATTCCTCCCCCACACTATGAGACTCTTTAATTCCACCCGGGGGAGTAAATGTTAACATTATTCAAAGTTATTGTCTGTTTTTACATGCATTTTTATTACTCTTTGATTTAATTTTTTTTTTTTGTGTGTAACAGTATACTGCTGCTGGGTTATTTGAATTTCCCCTTGGGATTAATAAAGCATTTACCTATCTATCTACTTTATCTACAAACCACTAGGTTGGACAAGGCATGTATATAGTAAGTATAGGAATATATTTGAAAGTGTTATAAGGAGGGGCTCAAATGGAACGAGAACATGCATAATTTACCACCAATGATATAAATTGTAAAGTGAAGGGGAATAGATCAACTCATACTGAATCGGCGGAAGATAAAAAGTAGCCAGGTTGGGCGGGACGGGGAAATTTGGTGGTGGGGAAAATCAAATGTGCACTATTTTTATTAGTTAATTATTATTTATTATTTTCCAAAGCTCAATACGACTTCCTTTTTTAAGGTTTCACACTTGTGCCAGAATATTTTTATTAAATTTAACAAGTATCCGATTCAGGATCCTGCAATCCTAACAAAAATTTTAAATAACAATTATTATGACATAAATCAAGAGGCACAAGTATTGTCGCTGTCGGTAAGAAAAGTGAAAACAATGAAAAAAAGTACTGGAAGCCTAATGAAGAAAAATTAAAAAAATAATCTTCAAAGCCAACTTGCATATGCAGAAAGTGTCCTCAGTTAAATATTTATTCTTCTTTTCTTCCTAGAGGCCCAGTTGTCTGAAGCTTTCCCATAATCAAAGTCTCCAGGACTCATTGTACACTGTCGTAGTGACTGTACTGCAAAGTCATCAGACAGCCATCTAGTGTCACTGGCCATTTTCAGCTTAATCTGGGGAATGTTCAGAATATTTTCAATTTCTGTTAAACGGGCCATCCTAACTGAAGAATTTTGGAAGAAATAGAATAGCTGCCTTTAAGATGTTCAGTTTTGTTAAATAAGGTACAGCAGATGCTGCTTGGGCACTTGCAAGGACCAATCGATGGTTTTACACAGTAGCAATTGACCAAGAGTCCAGATGTTTTATCTCTAAGCAGTTTTGCCACACATTTCTGTTTCCCAATCATAACAGCCATTCCATCTGACCCTAGTCCAACCAGAGCCTAGAGTGTCCATAGTCTCACTCAGTGTGCTGGTTATAGTCTCCGCTTTGCCGTCAATCATATTGCGGGTTGATACAAAACTAACTCTGACCTCTTTAGTGACCTGGCAAACATATTTAATGTAAATAACTGTTTTACATCTGAGATATCTGTGGTTTCATCACACAGAATACTGAAAAACTTTTCTGTGTGTATAATTTTCAGTATGTTAGATTATATTTCTGATGCTAAGACATCCAGCAGCTCTTGCATTATTCTTTCAGAGGTGTAATGTGCATTTTTAGCAAAAAGGACTAACCTATTTCTTTACAGTGTTCCAACAGCATTTCAGACAACATTGCATGTGGCAACTCCTTTTTTGCCAAACAATGCATGGATCTTAAAGCTCCCACAAAGGCATCTCTCTGTAAGTTATTTAACACAGATATAGATCTTTCAATTTGACCGATTCCAGTTTGCTCTTTCCTAAAAGGTCAGCAGAAGACTCAATGTGCGTTTTACTTTTTTCATGGTACAGCAAGCTTTCTTTTCAAATTCTTGTATATGGCACGTTTACCCAAAGTAACCCCTCCTTGGGGGATGTATGAGTATTTCATGCACAATGAGCACCACATAACATTTTCTTTGACCACTAGCCAATCAAAATCTTTAAACCATTGTTTGTTTATGCCGGATAAGCGGTGCTTAGATTTATCAATTGTCAAGAGGGTCAACTGAAGAGACTTCCCCTGATGGACCAGCCTCTGCAATGTCTTTGTCTGAAACTGCCACATGAGGAGTTGACGCCACACCTTCATTAGTTTGTGACGTCTCTTTTCTGAAATAACTGAGCAGTGTTGTTTTCTGAATTCTTCTTTTGCTCATGTTGGTAAAATGTTAGAAAAAAATTTAAAGTACCTATGAATAAGACTTTTGAGTGGGAAAGGGAGAGCCTGTTGGATATTCAATTCACACTTGCACTACGGCAGGTACGCATTCTCGACATTTCCACTTTAATCTCGACGCTTATGTTGAGAATAAATAAAGTCGACATTTCCACTTTATTCTCGCCGTTTATCTCAAGATTAAATTCGACATGTTGACTTTATTCTCGTAGTTTATCACTAAAGTAGAACATTGTAAACTAAACTTCATCTTAAAATGAATGTTTAATTTACTAGATTTTCTCAAACCCCGTCATAAGTTATGTAGCAAGATGTCAACTTTATTCTTGTCATAATTGTCAAGATTAAAGTGGAAATGTCGAGAATAAAGTCAACATCTCGACTTTATTCTCGACATATAGTTTTTTTTCTTCACTTTGTCCGTATTTTTTTTCTTCACCGTGGCCCTAATACGCTTCCGTACAAAACCCTCAGCAATTCAGTGACAAAACTTTTTCTCAGGACACAGTGTGTGCTACAAGGGTTTCTGCACACTTTTTGCAATATGGACGCAGGTCCAAATATGAGCAAATATAAGAACGGCATATGGGGTCACTTTAAACAGGAACCATAGTGAGTGCTACAAGGATTTTTGCACACAAAACACACCCAATGCTTAAACAACTATACAGTATAATATATATATATATATAATATATATATATATATATATATAGGTTTGCTATGTACTGTACAATAAGAGAGCTGCTGTATGCTCAGCCGCACAATACAGACTGTGCTGACGCTGAGAACAGAGATATTACTTCCTGACGCCTTTTGTCTGATATCTGACAGGCTGGTTTCACTAGACTTTTTTTTATTTTATCAGACCTCCTCTTGCCCACCCACCTCCACATCCTCTTTGCTTGTAAAATGCCGCTCCGCTCCCGCTATTAGCATGTACAGTCCCCTCTCGCCCGCCCACCTCTCCATACTCCTTGCTACTGTATTAAGCTGCTACACCCCCGCTATTACCATGTACAGCCCGTTCTGGAATCCCCACCTCCCCATACTCTTTCCTTGTGAACTCTGCTCTGCCTCTTCCCCGCTATTAGCTTTAGCAATATTTGCCCACCCACCCGCTCGTCCCTTGCCATCTCTGCAGGTCATTAGATCTGCCTGTGTCTGCAGATCTGCGGCTGTCATCTCACAATGTCTTGAGCTGGAAGAGGATTATGCCATTTTTGCTGCAGTGGGAGGATGGAATAGCAAGCTGCTTGGGCTTATCGACACATTTACAAGACAAAAGGCACTGAGAGAGACAGGTGCGAACAGATTTAAGGTGAGCCGGGTTTATGAGTTTTTTTGTAAGCTTTGGTAATACTAGTGTTAACATATTATAGTGTATTGTTCGACTGATAGGTAGGAGCACCCAATCTTGCAAATCACGCATCTCCGGATAGCTGTAGCATTCTCTCTGTATATTTAGTCAAAACAAGTACAATATCCCATATAGCTTTGATAAGTTCTGTATATAATGATGTTCACACAAAATCTAAACTGCATAATATTCTGTTTTACAGAATGTATTGTGGACAATAAGCAGCTCAAACATACAGTATATAGGGATGTCACAATACTAGAATTGTATTCAATACCAACACCAGTGAAATTTATATGATACCTGATACTATCAAATACCAAAGCAAAAACAGAAATCATATTTAATGGTTTCTACTAAAATACCTCCATTTAATGGAATGAAAAAATTGTGCTTTTTTTGTAATGCAATATAAAAAATATAAAAATTGACAATAGCTACAGCTTTACAATACTGGTATATCCATCAAGTAGTTTCCAACTATAATTTAAGTAAACAAGTATTGGCATTGATAAATATGAAAATACAATACAGGGCTTGAAGTATAAGGTGTTGCAGAGATCAGAATCACAAATGGGGTTTATATTTTTGGGTAGGGCTGCAACGATTAGTCGACGTAATCGACGATGTCAACTACAAAAAATTGTTGACGCGTCATAAACGGAACCTTCAATAGAGGCTCCAGTAACAAATAACCACAATGGTTTTTGTAACTCTCCTCCTTGAACCGTTACCTTATCGTGGTGGAGGGGTTTGCGTGTCCCAATGATCCTAGGAGCTATGTTGTCCGGGGCTTTATGCCCCTGGTAGGGCCACCCAAGGCAAACTGGTCCTAGGTGAGGGATGAGACAAAGAGCGGTTCAACAAACCTCCGATGAAGAGCAAAAACTTTGGACAACGTTTTCCCTTGCCCGACGCGGGTCACGGGCCCCCTCTGGAGCCAGGCCTGGAGGTGGGGCTCGATGGCAGCCTGGTGGCGGGCCTGCACCCATGGGGCTCGCCGGGCACAGCCCGAAGAGGTAACGTGGGTCCTCCTCCCCATGGGCTCACCACCTATGGGAGGGGCCAAGGAGGTTGGGTGCAGTGTGAGTTGGGTGGTGGCCGAAGGCGGGGACCTTGGCGGTCTGATCCTCGGCTACAGAAACTGGCTCTTGGGACATGGAATGTCACCTCTCTGAAGGGGAAGGAGCCTGAGCTAGTGCGCGAGGTGAGAGGTTCGGCTAGATATAGTCGGACTCACCTCGACGCACAGCTTGGACTCTGGAACCAATCTCCTTGAGAGGGGCTGGACTCTCTACCACTCTAGAGTTGCCCCCGGTGAGAGGCTCCGGAGCAGGTGTGGGCATACTTATTGCCCCCGACTGGAGCCTGTGCATTGGGGTTTACCCCGTGGACGAGAGGGTGGCCTCCCTCCGCCCGGGTGGGGAAGGGTCCTGACTGTTGTTTGTGCATATGCCAACAGCAGTTTGGAGTATCCACCCTTTTGGAGTCTCTGAGGGGTTGCTAGAGGGCATACCTTCTGGGATTCCCTCGTTTTGCTGGGAGACTTCAATGCTCACGGGCAATGACAGTGAGACCTGGAAGGGCGTGATTGGGAGGAATGGCCCCGATCTGAACCCGAGCGGTGTTTTGTTATTGGACTTCTGTGCTCGTCATGGATTGTCCATAACGAACACCATGTTCAAGCATAAGGGTGTTCATATGTGCACTTGGCACCAGGACACCCTAGGCCTCAGGTCGATGATCGACTTTGTGGTCGTGTCGCCGGACTTGCGCCATATGTCTTGGACACTCGGGTGAAGAGAGGGGGGAGCTGTCAACTGATCACCACCTGGTGGTGAGTTGGCCGATGGTGGGGAAGATGCCGGTCAGACCTGGTAGGCCCAAGCGTGTTGTGAGGGTCTGCTGGGAACGGCTGGCAGAGTCCCCTGTCAGAAGTAGCTTCAACTCCCACCTCCGGCAGAACTTCAACCACGCCCCGAGGGAGGTGGGGGACATCGAGTCCGAATGGGCCATGTTCCGTGCCTCTATTGTTGAGGGAGCTGACCGGAGCTGTGGCCGCAAGGTGGTCGGTGCCTGTCGTGGCGGCAATCCCGAACCCGTTGGTGGACACCGCGTGAGGGATGCCGTCAAGCTGAAGAAGGAGTCCTATAGGACTTTTTGTCCTGTGGGTCTCTGGAGGCAGCTGATAGGTACCGCAGGCCAAGCGAACGCGGCTTCGGTTGTTGCTGAGGCAAAACTCGGGCATGGGAGGAGTTTGAGAGGCCATGGAGAGCGACTTTGGACGGCGAGGAGATTCTGGTCCACCGTCCGCGTCTCAGGAGGGGAAGCAGTGCAGTGTCAACACCGTATATGGTGGGGATGGTGCGCTGCTGACCTCACTTCGGACGTTGTGGGTCGGTGGGAGGAGTACTTCAAGACCTCCTCAATCCCACTAACATGCCTTCCACGAGGAAGCAGAGCCTGGGGACTCTGAGGTGGGCTCTCCCATCTCTGGGACTGAAGTCACCGAGGTGGTCAAAAACTCCTTGGTGGCAGGGCCCGGGGTGGATGAGATCGCCGGAGTTCCTTAAGGCTCTGGATGTTGTAGGACTGTCTTGGTTGACACGCCTCTGCAACATCGCATGGACATCGGGACAGTGCCTCTGGATTGGCAGACCGGGGTGGTGGTCCACCTCTTTAGAAAAGGGGACCGGAGGGTGTGTTCCAACTACAGAGGGATCACACTCCTCAGCCTCCCTGGAAAAGTCTATTCGGGGTTCTGGAGAGGAGGGTCCGTCGGATAGTGAACCTCGGATTCAGGAGGAACAGTGTGGTTTTAGTCCTGGTCGGAACAGTGGACCAGCTCTTCACCCTTAGCAGAGTCCTGGAGGGTGCATGGGAGTTTGCCCGACCGGTCTACATGTGTTTTGTGGACTTGGAAAAGGCATTCGACCGTGTCCCTCGGGAATCCTGTGGGGGTGCTCGGGAGTATGGGGTACCGGACCCCTGATAAGAGCTGTTCGGTCTCTGTACAACCGTGTCAGAGCTTGGTCCGCATTGCCGCAGTAAGTCGAGCCCGCTTCCAGTGAGAGTTGGACTCCGCCAGGGCTGCCCTTTGTCACCGATTCTGTTCATAACTTTTATGGACAGAATTTCTAGGCGCAGCCAGGGTGTTGAAGGGGTCCGGTTTGGTGGACTCAGGATTGGGTCACTGCTTTTGCAGATGATGTTGTCCTGTTTGCTTCATCAGGCCGTGATCTTCAGCTCTCTGGATCGGTTCGCAGCTGAGTGTGAAGCGGCTGGGATGAGAATCAGCACCTCCAAATCCGAGAGCATGGTCCTCAGCTGGAAAAGGGTGGAGTGCCCTCTCAGGGTTGGGGAGAGATCCTGCCCCAAGTGGAGGAGTTCAAGTATCTCGGGGTCTTGTTCACGAGTGAGGGAAGAATGGAGCGTGAGATCGACAGGCGGATCGGTGCGGCATCCGCAGTGATGGGCGCTGCATCGGTCTGTCGTGGTGAAAAGGAGCTGAGCCGTAAGACAAAGCTCTCAATTTACCAGTCGATCTACGCTCCTACCCTCACCTATGGTCATGAGCTATGGGTAGTGACCGAAAGAACGAGATCGCGAATACAAGCGGCTGAAATGAGTTTCCTCCGCAGGGTGTCTGGGCTTTCCCTTAAAGATAGGGTGAGAAGCTCAGTCATCCGGGAGGGGCTCAGAGTAGAGCCGCTGCTCCTCCGCATCGAGAGGAGTCAGATGAGGTGGCTCGGGCATCTGATCAGGATGCCTCCTGGACGCCTCCCTGGTGAGGTGTTCCGGGCACGTCCAACCGGGAGGAGGCCCCGGGGAAGACCCAGGACACGCTGGAGGGACTATGTCTCCCGGCTGGCCTGGGAACGCCTTGGGATTCTCCCGGAAGAGCTGGAAGAAGTGGCCGGGGAGAGGGAAGTCTGGGCCTCTCTGCTTAACTCTTTTAGGGCTAATTTTTTTTTTTTTTCTTATCTCCCAGGGCTGAATATTTTTCCAAAAACTAACATTTTTTAAAAAAGAACACAAAGCAATTGTTTAACATATCAAATCAACAAAAAATATTTACTTTTGACAAATATTACTGTCTTGCATGTTGTATGAGCCTGCATACTCTATGATTTCACATACATATCACATACATTTTACACAGCAAAGTCCTGCAAAGTCTGATCTCGGTCCAAGCAGCCAATTTCAGTCATTGCCACATTGCACTGCTTACAATACGTGTTGCTTTGGTGCCTACTTTTCAATTGTCTGTTGCTGCACTTTCTCACATATATTGTTAGTGTGTGCTGTAGAGAGACAAGTCACCCTTTTGCCATTGTGCCATTCCACTGCCACCAAGTTTTCTGCCCGCATGAAAACCGTATTGTCACCTCTTTTCATCTTCTGAAACTTTATGAACTTTATGCATGGCATTATAGCCTGGCTCACCCCATGGGATTTGCTTCTGTTTATTACAGAAGTGAATAAAACTTTGCAGCAGCAGCACGTACCTATCACCATGCTACATAACCTGTCCAAAGCCACCAGGGGACAAAGCACGTTTGGACCAATGCTCCCTGAAGTTATATCACCAGTTCTGTCCCATCTCTATTTGTAATACCACAGCACGCTTCATCTCGTCTTTTGTTGTGTGTTTACACTTTGAAAAATGAGAATGCGATGCAAACGCAGCCCGCGATTGAAAAAATTTCTCTGCCTACCTGTTTATCTCGTCTGACGGTAGCTGAAAAGCAGCATCAAGAGAGAGCAGCCTGAAGTACAGCAGCTGGTGATCTGTCGTGTCCAACAGCGAGCCATGCCGTCTTGTGAAGTCCGGTAGCCAGATCGGCTCTCAACGGATCAATGTCTGTGTATTTATCCCACGCGAACCTTGCTGTAGATGCATCGGCTGCGCGAGCGCTCAGCTGGCAGCAGATCTGCTGGCGGCATCGGCTGGTGTTTGATCAGCTGATTCCGGCTTCTCACTCTCTTGCTCAATCTCCTGATCACTGTCAATAAAATCCGATTCTGAAAAATCAGAGTCCGACTCCGCGATAATGCGCAAAACATTGTCATTGTCTGCCGAGTGTTTTCTTTTCTGCACTCGCTTCACTCCATTGTCACATGTCGATACCATCTTGCCATTGTTTACATTTCGCAACTCACGCACACGCTAGGATTAGTTGCCGAGTCAACGAGTCTATCATTCTTCCAAGCACAGAGGGAATGCCTGTGACGTGACAGTGAGATTTGTCGCCATTAACAGCTGATTATCGCCCTCTATCCCTGGATGTCGACTTTAGTCGACATTCGCCCTCAACCCTCCTGTCGACAAAAGTCGACATCCGCCCTAAAAGAGTTAAGCTGCTGCCCCCGCGACCCGACCTCGGATAAGCGGAAGAGGATGGATGGATGGATGGATGGTTTTTGTAACTACAATGCACTACATGAATGTCTGGGGGCAGTATTGTTTGTTATTGTTTGTCAAGACTTCACACAGCCCCAACCAACGCAAGCACCCTGGAGCTGTGATGCTGCCATCTCTTGAGAGGAACGTTTAGAGAGTTTAGTTAGTGTCACATGTTAACGTTGATGTTTGTACTATAATGTGTATATCAAGGTTTCGACAATGATAGTTAACCCTTAAACTGACACATACTCTGGGGTTAATGCACCCCTGGATGCTAAATACTTTTTAGATGCACTATTCAAGTAAACATCACAATTCACAAAGAAAATGTGAAATTTTAATGGAACATGCATTTTTTTCATGCAAAGAGCATCACAATTACTGCAACACTGATCATTTTACACACTGCAAATGAACTGTAAAACCTATAAAAAAAAACCTACTGCAACAATCTATTATTGTATGTTCAAGGTGCAACTGGAGCCATTGATGAAATTCAGTAAATCACCGAGCCAACTGCGCTTGAACTGGCTGCACACATACACACAGAAGGTAAACGCTGATGATTGCAGGCTTGTCTAGTGCAGCGGCTGAATCCCAGAGACAGTGGTGCTACAGTTTTGCTAGGGCTGGCAGTGATCGTGAGCTGGCTGCTCAACGAATATACGGCACTGATTGATCAGCTCCGGCGTACTGGCAAATTGCTCTGTGAAACAAATATAGCTGGTTGCGGGGTTCAATAAATATAATTTTCCCGAATATACTCGGCTCCGGCGTGCTGGCAGTAATTAGCTTGTTACACATTTTAGTGTGTTATTTTTTTTATTTTGGCATAATATAGTACATGATGTGATAAACTACAACACTTTTCCTTCAGAGTGTGATGATTAAAACAACTTTTTCTGTCTGCAAAATCATTATTGTGTATTCCTGCTATCTCTACTCCCTCTGAGCATCTCTTCTCAGCAGCTGGGAACATTGTCTCAAAGAAGAAAGCCAGCCTCACACCAGAGCATGTCGAAATGCTCATGTTCCTGCACTGCAATCAGGAATATATGAACAGAATCTTTTATAAACTGTACATTATTGTTTTATTTGAAATGAAGCTTTATTTAAACTTTTGGACTTTAAGACACACCACTGGCCATTTTTGATTAAGTTAAATGCACTTTTTTTGTTTAAAGACTATGTGCACTTTAGTTTGTATTGTTTAATATATTTCTTTTTTATTATGATGGGCACACTAATATAAAACATCTGATTATTTTCAAATTCATATGTTTCATTGGTTGTTATTTTAATTTGATTATTATTAATTTTAATCGTGGTAATGCAGGGACATCAGGGTGACATTCACAGGTGGACAGATGTGAGCAGATGAGGTAAGACATGCACTGGAGCCCAGAACAGGATGTGCAACCACAGGTCGCAGGCATCAAAATTGTCAGGCATGAAATAATCGTAAATAAATCGAAAAAAAAAAATTGAACTATTAGTCGACTACCAAAATAATCATTAGTTGCAGCGCTATTTCTGAGGGATTTCAGCATGGAGTTTTAAAAATAAATAAATAAATAAAAAAAAACCCCACACAATCTTAGAATGTGCAAATTGTAACTTTATTCTCTGACATTTTCTCTCCAGGAACTGAAAACTGCTACTTAAAATTTATAGTAAAATATAAAAATTCAAACATTGTACAGTATATGTACAGCTGAATGAGTGAATTTCGAGATAATTCCAGATATTTGCATTTAAACCAATTCTTTAAAGCTGTTTTTGTAACATGATTTTAAGCCTGGTTTATGAATGAACTAATTGGTTATGTATCTAATAATTGCTTTTAAAAGATTTATATTTGTATCACTAGATAGTTAAAAAATAGTATTAAAGAATAATATTTAGCAGGTTAGTCAAATTAATTTAATTCTCAAATGCCTTATAGTGCTTTCATTGTGTCCCACCTCTTTTTATTAAAAAAAAAAAATCTGTTCAAGCTTTAAAGCTTCCTGTGTGAAATCAAACTTTGTAATTTTACATTAATCCTTGATTGCACAACAGCCTTTATTTTCCTATTTTCAAGGTTTCTTGCCTATGTGATCAGACTGATAATGCTTATGGGTGTACAAATCTAAAAGTTGAAAATTACTTGGGTTGTTGTGTACCTGTACCAGATAAATTTATAACTGAGATACAGCATTACCTTCTTTAATGTGCCATTCAAATAAATATATGAGGAGTGCTTTTACTTATGGGTTATACTAATGAACATCAATTTGCAATCTAAAACCAAATAAATGACACATATGTTGTGTTTGCAGATTTATTTTTAGCAATGAAACATGCTGTTTTGATTGCCCTGCTAATTGTATGTTTTGGCGATTACCCATCGCTGGTAACACAATAAATATTGCAATATTAGGGCCTTGTCCTCTGAAGCACTGAGACACTAAATATTCAGAAAGCATCTGTTAGAAAAAAAAAATCAGTCTCTTTAATTAGTAGCTAACATTTACAATCTAAAGAAAATACTAAATATGATTTCAATTTTGCTGGCAGTAGGAGTTAGCATAGTTAACACTGCTGTTATATAGATATATGATTCATGGTCTAGAGCTGGTTTCAAATCAGTAATGCAATAATTTAACACGTCAATAAACTTAATACAGTATGTATTTTTTTTTCAAACGACGCTGGTGCTTAAAAGAACATCAACATCTTGTACAATGTACATTTAAAAGTTTTAATATAACAGACTTATGTATTTATGAAAAGCAAACTAAATCTATGTATCTTACATGTTTAAAAAAGCCTACATGTAATAATTTTGAATTCTGTCTTTTTTAGTAATGCTCAATTTGCTGGAACTCTTCGTTAATATACAATTTTGACTCGTGCACAGAGATGTGAGCTAATCTCAGCTTATGAAAGTAAGTAATGTAATCAGGAGATGGCATCACATGGTACAAACAATAACTAATGTCAAAGACAAGCAACAATCTTCTACAGTGGGACAACACAAGGAATACCCAGATATTGATCTATGAGAGCCAAACTGGCTACAGGACTTCACAATACGGCACGGCTTGCTGTTGGACATAACATATTACCAGCCGCTAGGACTACTTCAGGCTGTTCTTTCCTGAGCCTGCCTTTCGGCTACTGTTGGATGAGACAAGCAGGTATGCTGAGAAAGGTTTTGAATTGCAGGGTGCGCTTGCACTGCATTCTCTTGTTCAAAGTGGAAACCCACAACAAAAGATGTGATAAAGGGCTTGGAGGCTTTACAAATAGAGATGGGACTGGACTGTCGATATAACTTAAAGGAGCACTAGTTCAAACATGCTTTGTCACCTTGGTGGCTTTGGACAGGTTATGCCGTGTGATAACATCAGGTTGTGCTGGAGCTACTTCAGGACTATGAACTGTGAGACATGCCCGGACACCATCAGACAGACACTTCATCTTTATAAAAAGGTCTTTTATTTTTTCCTCCATCTTAAATACACATAACTCAGTCCTGCACAGTCCACTGGGCCTTTTTGCCCCAATCACCTTGACACTGGGCCTCTCTCACTCTGTTCCTTGGACCACCTTTCCTCTCTCCACGGGAGCCTCGTCCTGCTCCCACTCCCGACTCTAGCTCCCAGACTGTAGGAAGGCGGGCCCTTTTATTTTCAACCCGATGTGCTCCAGGTGCTCCCTCTGACGTTACTTCCTGGTGTGGCGGAAGAGCACTCGGAAGCACTCCGGTCGTCCCTGGAGGGATTCTCCTCCATCTTCCCGGGTGTGGCAGAAGTAAATCAATCCCGTGCCCTTTGAGACTCAGGCCGCCCCCTGGTGGTGGCCACAGGTTCCAATAGGCATAATCCTCCTTGTTCCTCTCCTGTAGTCCTCCTCTGTTCCAGGGCGGTTGCCCCCTCGTGGCCCGGATGACGTACATGCCATCTTCCGGTTCTTCCAGGCGTCCTGGCCGTAGCCCCAGCAACTCGCCACAGAACATTTGGGTCAGGTTGTGTACATGGACAAGTTCTATACATCACCTGAATTATTAATGGAGCTACAGAGCAGGGGAATTGAAGCTTGTAGTAAAGTGAGAGTGAACAGGAGATACAATGTCTTCACATTTGAAGCCGACAGGCTGAAAATGAAACGAGGTGACAATCCTGTTTTCATGCGGGCTTAAAACTTGGTGGCAGTTCCATGGCACAATGTCAAATGGGTGACTTGTCTCTCTACAGTACACACCAACAATAGATGTGAGAAAGTTATTTGTCAAAAAGAAAACCTAGAAGGCAGGAAGCTGGACAAGCTAGTTGCACTGGAGGAGTAGAACTGTAAAATTCCCAGAGTTGATCGATTGTAAGTCCATAAGTCCACCAAGTGGTACGACACCGTATACCAGGATCCAACAGCGCACCTCTCACATGACCGCTCTGCATGCTTCAGCTGCTGCTTATAAACAGGGAGGAGTGGCAAAGAGTGGTCATCTGATTGTCCAAGGTTTGCAAAACGTGTGATTATGTGCGGTATAGCAGTGGTCTAGCGTGTTAATGCCTATGGTGGGATAGGTGGTCTGCTGGTAGTATGTGGCATAAACAGACCTGAAATTTGCTTTGTTGAAGTCCCCAGCAATGATAACCAGTCCTTCAGGGTGTGTGTTTTCATAGTCCGCAATGAGGCAGTACAATTACTTAACACTAGAATTACCAGAGCCTATGAAAAAACTCTTAAATCCGGCCCACCTTAAATCCCTTCGCACCTCTCTGTCAGAGTCTTTTGTCTTGTAAATATATGCTGCATTAAATTTTATTTTTAATTCTCATTTTCTGTCACTTTCTCACAAGCACTGCCTTTGCTATTAGGGTGTCACGAGGAGCAGATCTAGCAATCACACAGTCTCTGGCATTCTTGTGTTTCTTACTCTCACCATGCTTTTTCACAGTTTCCTTTTTAAAATGGCTTGTACCAGAAATGCATTCTGTTTTTTCTTGTCCAGCTTGTGCACAAAAGCTGCAATACATCTTTTCCTTGTCATACCGTAACCAAGCGAACTCCTGTAACCAAGCTGCTTTAAACTGTCTTCTAGGTGTCGGAGCCACGGGTGCAGAAGACTTTGCTAACAGGACGGAGTTGTCATCCTTTAATAACTGTACATTTCCGGATGCCGGTGGCTGCACCTCAGATAACCCACTGACTGAATTATCTTCGGTTCGTTCAGAAGTAGACAAGGCAGGATTTGGACGAGTGGGCATTGAGAAAAAGTCGGAAATTTTTCGTTTGGCCATTTTGCGTGTTACATGGATTCTCTTCTATTTCAGATCCCTATCCACAGCAGTTAGTGAGATGATGTTTGAAGCAGAGTGGGCGTGTCAGATGATGCCTTGCTTCGGTTTGGCTTTAATCACGTAATTGTGTAATAGGAAAGGCAGACTTGGGCTGAGAGTGTTCGCTGCTTTAAATTTAAAGCTTTTCTTAGATTGAGAGAGAGAGAGTCACAAAATAGAAAATCAAGTCGCATTGGCGACCATTTTAGTCGCAATCTGGAGCCCTGCAGTTCCGAGTCTGTAACTTCAAAAGAGGCCACTTGCCCCTTTTGTTGTTCTGATGTTTACCAATATTCTATGGTGGTACATAATAAAGCAGCAAACAGGTAGTACAAACAGTGACAATAACACAAATACAGACACAAAAATGAAAAGTCTACGAGGAGAAACATGCAGTACATCGCCTCTCTCCGTTGCCATATTGATGCACATAACTTCAACAGTGGTGACTTGTCCCTTTGTTGTTCCGATGTTTACAAATGTTCTATAATCATAAGTAATAAAACAGGGAATAGGTACAAATGAAGGAATGAAGATAAAAGCTAAAGATTACCTGTGGGTGGGTGGTAAGTAGAGATGATCCAGACACACATGACACTTTTTCGTAATGGGATTGAATAATCCAATTGCAACTTCCTAATGAGTATCCAGAGCTTAGTGGAGTGATTTGGACAGCACCAAACAGCTCCTAATTAAAATGAAAGATAATAAACAACTATAAATTTAAACAGGTTTAAACTAACAAAATACAACACACATTTTATATAAGGAGTTCTGATGAAAATAATTCTTCATAGTCATAAAATATGAATCAAAAATAAAAAAAATTTAACACATTTTTTCTGTAATTGTAAAGGAAATTTTGCATTATCGCCAAGGTTTTGTTAAAAAAAAAAAAAAGCATACAGTACAGATTATTAAATTATTTGGTTCAGATCAAATACCCCATCCCTAATCATATAGGGAGGAAGCAGACAGACTGAGAAAACCCTGAAAAGTTAGCAACTATTTTTCTTGTTCAATTAATAAAGAAAAATATAAAAAATACATGGTCTCGTCCATTGTTGTTGAGATGAACCTCTAGAGCTGAGCTCCTTAAGCTGCAGTGTTAGTTTACCCCTTTTTTCTTTTTTACTGTCTTTTTGAGGTATCATGTATTTATATTATATGCGAGTATAAATAAGTACGAGCAGGTAACAAAGGGTTCAGAAAGAAAAGGAAAAGGTAGCTAAACTTTCACCAAAGTCAAAACTAGCCTCAAGTTCTTGGTACTGCCTACCAGAGACTGACCTGTAACAGAAGGGCAAAGGATCAGATCTACCAGGACCAGATGCTGCAGCATCAGCTCCAGCTGAAAGCGAAAGTGAGAGCAAAATGATGACTAAGGCAAGCAAGGTGAATTTGTTGATTCCAGGAGGATCATTGGAACTGAGCATGGCCCTTTTATCCTCGCTGTCAACTGCTGCTAATACCCCCAATGATTCACCAGGATCAACCACAACTGGACTCACAACTCCACATACGAAGCGCAGAGAAGACCGAAACATACTGTCCGAGCTGAACGTAATGTTTGCCGCACTCAGGTGGGACTTATATATGATATAAAGTGTGAAATAAAGAAAAAAAGGACCTAAACAAAAAGAATGAGAAAAAGCATCAGCATATAAAAGGCCTGAAGAAACATTTAAGTACTATGTTTACAACAGCCTTTACAGAAATTTAGAAACGATAAAGGAAAACATAAGTAAGCAAGTGAGTAAAATTGGAGTGCTTAATGCTTAGCTTGAAGATATTAAGCATATGTTTATAACTCGTATTGAAATAATTGAACAATCCACATCCACCACTGACAAAAAATCAATGGCTGCAAAATCTGAATGCTAAGTGCTCGCTGACAAACTGGCTGTGCTGGAAGACAGATATAGAAGGAACAACATCAGAACTGAAGGTCTCCCTGAAACTCGTGAAATCCAAACCCTGAGAAATTCACAGCTGAACTATTCTCTAAAATAACTGGACAGGACTTCAAATCAGACACAGAGATCTCAGCAGCCTACCATATAAGTGGATTGAATGCCTCAAAACGGAGAAGCCTGATTGTTCATTTCGATAAACTACAGGCTAAAGAAAACTTTATGTCTCCTCTCAGATTGAAAGAGGAGATCATATTTGAAAATACAGTGGAACCTCGGTATACGTCCTTAATCCGTTCCAGGTCCTTGGACTTGTACCAAACAGGACGTATACCAGACTAATTTTTCCCATTAGAAATAATAGGAAAATGAAAAATCTGTTCCCATGAAACAAAATCCTATTGCTATCGGCATATTATACATTGATAAAATAATTTAAACACTGCTTAATACTAAAATACATAAATACAAAAACAATTAGATGAAATAAATGAAAATTTTACCTGACTTTACTTTTTAATAACATCAGTTTTTCACAATCGTAGGTACCGTTGTTCTCGGCAAACGGTATGCAACAGCCATGTCCCGGATACGCATGCCACCTTCATACTTTTCAACAATCAATTAAAATTTACGTGAAAAAAAAAACCACAAAATCATGTTGTGACGATGCGGGTTTGCTGTATGCTCCCATCTGCTGTCTCGGAGCCCTTGAACCCTATACCGTCGGTAATGTGCCTCACTGCTAAGCTCATCGGTAACAACAAAGCAAGGGGATGGTGAAAAAATGCAAAGTGCTTTTATTAAAACAATTAACAAAACAAGGTGTTCAAATTAAAGTGCAGTCTCCAAAGTTCCAATAAATAATCCATAAAATCAGAAGTGAAAAGTGGAGGTTAAAAACAATAGAAAAAATTCTTCTTAAAAACGAGGTTAAAATACAGCATTCTTTAAAAAAAAAAAAAAACCAAGAAGAAGCCCGGTGCCTTTTTATCTGGCAGCCCCACTGCTTCCCAACAGGGGAGTCGTCCTACTTGCAGTTGACCTTCACTCTGCCTACTTCAGCTACTTTGCGCACACTCTCTCTCTCAACCTCCCGTCCGTTCTTTCTTTTTGCTCTCCATTTAGCCGACTCGCGCTTCTGTTTATCAAGATAAGCAGCCCCAGGAACAATCACGAATGCGGATGGTCTCTCACCTGTGCACTTTGGTGAGAAACGGCCACATCACGAATCGCCCTGACAACCTTCAGCCACATAACCACCACCCCTCACCAAGCCGTGAGCGCGGTGATTATTTATTTTAAAGCTGGACTTTGACAGGAGCTGTAGACCTGCTATACCACACACGTGAAAGTTCAGAGAGTTATAGTGCGGGTTGTTCACTGAATGCTAGCAACTGGCACACTGACACTCAAGGGAAGTCGTGGCTTTGTCTCGAGAGAGGTAAACAAGGTTAGCAAGTGAGTCGTATTCCAAACAAAGGTTGTATACCAAGCAAAATTTTTCGTGTCCAAACAGGACGTATACCAAGTTGGACTTATTCCAAAGCAGACGTATACCGAGGTACCACTGTAACTGCATTCATATTTTCCCAGATTTCTCCTCCTCTAACCTGCAACAGCTGCTAAACATGCGGTATTCTACAGCATTAAACAGGGTCTATACAAAGCTGAAATCAGACAAAGCCTCGTGTAACCCTGCCAAACTGAAAGTGGTTATTGAAGGTCAGTTTTACATTTTAGCTCTCTGAATGAAACAGAAAAAGATCTAAGAAGACTGATCCCGACATCCTTTTGAAACACATTCATGAGTCATACCATGTTCTGGCAAGGCAAAGAAAATTATGCTTGTAACTTGGACCATTTGTAATGCAACATCTGCCATAACTATACAGCCCATTTTATATCTTTTTTGGCCACATTTTTTTTTTTGTTTCTCCCATTGAATATATGTACATTTTGGCAACTACACAACAACTAGCTATTTACAGTATGCATTATTTTTGTTCTACTTCATATCCTTGGTTTATTATATTGGGAATGTACTATCATATGTTATCTAATGTCTCCATTGGAACTGATTAACATCATTCCCTAGGTTTATTTTATTAGGACTGTAGTTTCAAAAGATATCTCAATTTTAACTTTTTCTACAATGCTGCTGGGGTGTTCGTTTTAGTCTGGATGTGCTCTGTCTCTTCACATGTTAGAGAACCGGTACTGAATGACGGAAAGCAAAAATGGGATCTTTGGGTGGGGTTGGAAAGAGAAAAAAAGCATTGCTATATCTTACTTATTGGGGTAGAAAGGATAAAAAAGTGCCAACATAACAATAGGCTTCATAGTCATAACACCTGGCAATAGTATGAAATCTAGGTCCAAGCTATCATATATAACAATCTACTACATTAACTTAAAACTATAAAATGTCAACAAATGTTCAAAAGCAATGTTTTTATGATCAAACAGTGAACTTTGTCAGCTGGAATGTCAAAGGTCTCAATCATAAATTAAAAAGAAAGATGGCATTCTCTCACTTAACAGGTTTAAATGCCAAGTCAGAAGACTCACTTAACACTAGAATTACCAGAGCCTACGAAAAAACTCGTAATTCCGTCCCACCTTAAATTGCTTCTTAAATCCCTTCACACCTCTCCGCCAGCCTTTGTCTTCTTAATGTGCTGATAAAGAGAAGCTAGGAGCAGCCGGCTATTCCATCCCCCCACCAATTTAGAACGTGCACGAACTTCTCCAAGCCCATGCCTTGATTGAGTATCTGGGAGTGAAGTGGAGTTTTAGAGTGGAAATAATAGATCGTTATTTGGAACACACGCATTTCATGTCTGTTCCGTTTCTACAGTAATCTGTGTACACACATTGTTAAAATAGAAACGTTTTTTTATATTCTAGTAGTAGATGACAAAATGTAGGTATAAACTATATAATGTATGAAGCCTGAAGTCCAAATAGCAAAGAAACATTTTCATAAAAGGTTAAAATATAACACAACAATTGCGCTTTTATTCAAAAATATAACTGCAAAAACAAAAAGCCGCCTTAACATGTGACATTGACAGCAGGTAATTATAACTTCCTCCGTGGTGTAATAGAATCAGTTCTCACCTTGGAATCAAAAGGTCGCGAGTTCGATTCTGCACTATTCCGTTTTGAGAAGTAAACTGCTCTTAGTCTTACTATTTTAGAATAAAAGCATACATTTGATTTCAGTCTGTAACAGTCGGTGCAATTTATGATCCTTGTGAAGGTTAGCTTTTTTTTAATTCACTTTTTATTCTCTCAGTCGTGTTCAGAATCAATCCATACAAACCCATCTGACACGGCTGTTTTCACTAAAGACGCGCTATAGCTCTGCAGTGTACCACGATGCATATTAACGCCCCCCCACCCGGTTCTGACACACAAACGCTGGCGAAGCTGCCTTCTTCAGATCTCACCGTCACTTGATTTTCTTTTTATTCAGTTTTATTGAGTGTTCCTGCCAGTCCCCGCATGTTGCTGTATGCTGTTTCTTTTGTACTCCAGGACATGCAGAGGAAAAAATGGTAAAGAGCAGTAACTTCGGCGCTATATGCAATCATCAGACACTCCCCATCTGCCCGTGTCGTTCAAACACAGGAACATATATTGGGGTAAAAGTATAACAAAAGTGCACTTTTATTCAAGTGCACTTTTTCCATCGCCTTTTCCTGTAAGAAGAAATGTACACACATTTCTCTATGCTGTGGTTTCTATTAGACACCTGAAAGAAAGAGACAATATATGTGAAAATATCATCGCACTAATGCAATATTATTTGAAAACAAACAGCATCAGATCGGGTGTGAATTTATGCAGGAACTGGAAAGCAATCATCAGACACTCCCCATCTGCCCGTTGTTTTGTTATACAGTACTTTTACACCAACTTATGTTCCTGTGTTTGAGCATGCTCAAACGGGCATGCTCAAAAAATACACGTGTAATGCCACGAAAAGTGCACGCAGACACTTCATTTCGCAAACAAAACAAGTGCACTTTTATTCAAGACTACCTGTATAACCGAAGAAAAAGAAAGCAAGTTACAGTAGGCGATTGATACGACAGCTTGCATGGTGCAATGCTAAGAAGTGCTGATTTTCATTCCGTGCTATATAAAATCATCACATTCAAATATTAACAGTTCCCACACACCCAAGGACCGTCCTTCTTACATTTACGACACGTGTACTTGTTGCAGTGCACACACCACAGCATAAAGAGATGTGTGTAGATAGGCATGTTCAGCTACAGCAGCAATGACATCTGATACTGAAAAAATAAATACACAGTTTGTAATGGATCAGAACTTATCAACCCCATGGAGGTTTTTAAATCATAACCTAAGAGCATACTCATAACAAATTCATCAATGTTACTCAAGAATTGATTATTTCTTCATAGACAATATTTTTTTGCCCATTATCAAATTGTTTAGGTATGGTGCTATTGTTATCTCTGACCATGCCCATCTGATGATGGAGCTTAAATCACTATGCCCTATACACTCATCTCGAAGATAGAATCTTAACCCCGTCATTAGCTGATGAGTACTGTTCTGAATTTATATCCAAGCAAACTGATAATTTTCTAGAGACAAATCCATCCTCAGAAGCCTCTGCAGCACTACTCTGGGAAACTCTGTAGTAAATTTTAAGAGGACAGATTATTTCATATGTTCCTCACAAAAATAAATCAGTAAAAAAGAAGATGTCTGAGTCAATCAATGAAATTACCAGAATAGATCTAGAATACACCAGGTCTCTAAATGAGTAAATGAAAAGACAAGTTTTGCAATAGAATTTAACCTCTTGTCTATTATAGAAACTGAACAAGCTCATCTGTACACCACAACATAATTATTATGAACAAATAGAGACCAATTAGGTTTTAGCCCAACAAATACACACGAAGGAAGTATGCAGTGCAATAAAAGCAATAAACACCACAGAGAATATAAAATCATTGACCATTAAAATATATAACCCCCACACATTTAGTGATTACTATAAGTCCTTATATTCTACTCTGTCTAAAGAAGATAAGACACGACACAATCTAATGTGTTTTTGACTCATTACAGATACCACAGCTGGATACTCTTTGTGTTGTGGAACTGGATAAACCTTTGACACTCAGAATTACTATTGATGCTATACTCTCACTTCAAAGTGGGAAAGCAGCCAGCCCTGATGGGTACTCAGTGGAATTTTATAAAAAAAATGTTCAAATTAGTTAGCTCCACTGCAACATTTACAGGAACTAAAGACAACAAATTCTACCTCAAACTTTTTGCCAAGCATTAATTACTGTCTTTTCTAAGAAAACAACTTATTACAATGTGCACCATACATACCAATCTCACTCCTGAAAAAACAAAGTTAAGATACTCTCCAAAGTTCTAGCTAGAAGGACTGAGAAAGTGCTTCCTTTGGTAATATCATAAGACCAAACCAAATTTATTAAAGGCAGGCGCTTGGCTTCTATTCTTCAATGTTTGTTTAATGTAATGTATTCACCCATTAAATCTAGAACCCCAGAGATCTTACTATTTTTGGATGCAGAAAAAGTATCTGATATGGTTGAATGGGAATATGTATTCACCACACTGCACAAATTTGGGTTCAGCTGGAAAATATGTGCATGGATCAAACTACTCTGTACTAGTCCAGGAGCCTCAGTATGCATAAATAACATTATTTTGGACTACAAACTAGAACACAGTACTTGATTGCTTTTTGCAATCACCATTGGCTGTTTACTATCAAATCATTATATGCAGATCTTATGGTACTGTACACATTTCTAACTCACAAAATTCCATGATAGCAGTCCAAAAAGCACTAGCAGATTTTCAAAACATATCTGGACTTAAAATTGATTTGAATAAAAGTAGGCGGGGCTACGGGGATGGCTAGTGTGTGTGTATGTATATATATATATATATATATATATATATATATATATACTAAGTAAAATACCAAGCTTCAGAGCGGTGAAATACTGTCTGAATATTTTTATTAATAAAAAAGTAAACATTTTTAGACTGAACGAAAATATGTAAAAAATTAATTGTTAAGGATCCCTCCGTATACCACGTTGTCAGTTCGGCCCTCTGGTTGTAATATGACTAAGCTGTGCGCTGAGCTCACTCTTGAGCATGCAACATACAGTTGGCCATGTGAAAAGCAATCCCGCCTCAAATCAATGCCAACCTTTTGTAGTGTTTGTCCCTGAGACTTATTAATTGTCATTGCGAAGCAGAGCCTTACTGGAAATTGAACGTGTTTGAATTGAAATGGGAGATTAGATGGTATAACGGGGATGCGAGGAATAAAAACTGTGTCACCTGAGGCACTGCCAATAAATATAGTTGCTTCAATTAGGTTGTTTTGTAGAGATGTGACCTGAAGTCTTGTGCCGTTACAAAGTTTCGTTGGTTGTAAGTTTCTGCTTCCCTGGCGAAGGTCGTAAATGAAAGATGACACCGCAGTGAACACAGAAGAGAACCCGTGGATTAAATAAAACCTACACAATAACTGTAACAATCGCAACAAATGAACAATAAAATAGAAGAGAACCCGTGAATTAAATAAAAAGGTTGCTTCATTGGTGAAGCAAGGAAAAAGGACTTTCTTATATGTCGTTCGTTTTTAAAACAGTGCAGAAGCTGTGAGAAAGCTGCTTCCTTGGCGAAGCTCGTAAACGAAAGAAGACACCGCAGTGAACACAGAAGAGAACCCATGGATTAAATAAAACCTACACAATAACTATAAAAATCGTAATAAATGAACAATGAAACATCGGAGAACCCATGGATTAAATAAAAAGGCTGCTTCATTGGCGAAGCAAGGAAAAAGGACTTTCTTATATATCGTTTGTTTATAAAACAGTGCAGAAGCTCTGAGAAAGCTGCTTCCTTCGCAAAGTAAGGAAACGACTGAAGAGACGGCGGGACGCGGTAAGTGTTCGGCAAGGCAGCTGAAGCGCTGCATTTTGGGATCTGTACTTTATTGTGTTACCAGTGCTTCATATCCCCGGGCCATTAATAACAATAATACAGTATATAAAATGATCTCGGGCCGGATATAATTACACGCCGGGCCGGATGTTGCCTGCGGACCTTGAGTTTGACACATATGGAGTAAATAGAACTTGAAAAGATATATTTTTTCGTACATCGAGCCCGCGTGCTATTGTGGTTTTGCTTGCATGCCTCAATAAGTCATCCTCCCCTCGCTCTTACTTTTTACCGTTCATCTAATGAATACACTGAGTATGGCTTTACCAAAACAATCATTGATGTCTAATAAAGTATCCATTATTCAGTATGTAGATCGGGGTATATATATACATATATATATACCCGCGTATCGCAGCAAAGACGTAGTGTGTTGAAGAAGCTATGAAAAAGAAAAGGGAACATTTTAAAAATAACGTAACATGACTGTCAATATACAGTAATTGTTTTGTGAGTTTTACTGAGTGTTGCGGTCATCAAGGATTTGATTATCATTATTTCTTTCAATCAGGTTCGTATTTGTAGGATGTGTTGTGTTCAAGTTACATTCCGTGTTTGTCAATCGTTGTAAAGATGACAGGTTTCATTCATCGATTCGTTTCTTACTGCATCAATAAACAGCTCGTCTTCTTCTTTATCTGAGACCTGACACACTGCATGCACGGGTTTTTTTAACACTGTCTTCCTTTAGCGGGACATTGACTTTTTCCACCGTGTGCTTTGTTTCCACAGTAGCTGCATTTATGAATATGCTTGTATGTACTGTATCAGACGCTTCATATTTTTTTGCTGCCTTTTCAATTGTGTAATTCGTTTTTTGTTCAGCGCTCTTTGGAACTGTTGCTTTTTGTCTGTGCACTGCGTCAGTTCATGTGAGCCGCTCGGTGTACATGCATCGAAGTTTCCCAGCTGTGCTGGTGCCATGTCGTGCTATGTCCATGGCTGTATCTAATGTTACTGAAGTCCCGGAACTTAAAACTTTCTCTCGCAGTTTCGCTGAGTTTGTGCCAAACACCACCCTGACCATCTCATTTTCCTCTGCATAAGGACAGTCCTTCACCCATGAATATTTACCCGTGGCAGTTTGCTATTGGATTGCCGCTGATGGACGGCCTTATATGGGAAGGCATTAAATTACAAACGCCAGCGACAGCCTTTCTATGAACTTAATTTAAAGTTTAGGTTTACATCGTGCTTCGTTTCCGAAGTAGCAGAACTCATGAATATGGTTGTATATCTCACTTGCTCGCTTCTTATTGTTTCGCTGCCTGCTCAATTATATAACGCATGTTTTCTTTAGCGCTTTTTGGGCCTCTTCCTGGTTTTCTACGTACTGCGTGATTACGTGGAAGGCGTGATGATGTCACACGAAACTCCGCCCCCACGGGTTTCACGCTCATCTCCATTACAGTAAATGGAGAAAAACAGCTTCCAGTTATGACCATTACGCGTAGAATTTCGAAATGAAACCTGCCCAACTTTTGTAAGGAAGCTGTAAGGAATAACCCTACCAAATTTCAGCCTTCTACCTACACGGGAAGTTGGAGAATTAGTGATGAGTCAGTCAGTCAGTCAGTGAGTGAGTCAGTGAGGGCTTTGCCATTTATTAGTATAGATATATATATAATTTTTTTTTTTATATATAAAAAAGTCAATGTGTGTGTGTATGTATGTATGTATGTTCCAGCATCACTTCCAAACTGCTGGAGCAATTTTCATGAAACTTGGTACACGTTTCTCATTGCTCTACTAAAAACACTGTAGGGTGAAACCAACCCTAACCCTCTCCCTTTTAGGTGGGGTGGGGGTTGATCTTGCAGTGTTGTATGAATGTATGTTATCATCCAGTTGACACTTAGAATGACCACCAGAGGTTGAACTGGAGGTGACTGCCAGCATTCTTTATGTTTGAGCACCACCGCGTGCCTGTTGCTTTTGAAATGTAATAGAGTCGGCCGAGTTGGCATCCCAACTATTTTGGGACTTATTCTTTCTCGCCATATTATATATATATATATATATATATATATATATATATATATATATATATATATATATATATATATATATATATATATATATATATATATATATATATATATATATATATATATATATATACACACACACACACACACACACACATACAGTGGTGTGAAAAACTATTTGCCACCTTCCTGATTTCTTATTCTTTTGCATGTTTGTCACACAAAATGTTTCTGATCATCAAACACATTTAACCATTAGTCAAATATAACACAAGTTTGCATCTTCCACTCATCTTTCTGCTGATGCCAGCATAGGAGAGAGTTTACCCACACCCACAATTACAGCAGGCCAGGTAAGCAGAGAGCTGAGGAGACTTCATGCCAACAAAGCAGTGGGTCCAGATGGAATATCACCATGACTGCTGAAGGCCAGTGCGTTGCAGCTGGGGAGTCCTCTACAGCGCATCTTCAACCTGAGCCTGGAACAGGGGAGAGTTCCGAGGCGTTGAAAAACATCTTGCATCACCCCAGTCCCAAAAGTATCACGTACTGGTGAGCTAAATGACTTTCGGCATGTCGCTCTGACGTCACATGTGATGAAGACCATGGAGCGGCTGCTGCTTCACCACCTGAGGCCACAGGTCCACCACGCCCTTGACCCTCTGCAGTTAGCATACCAGGAGAAGGTGGGAGCAGAGGATGCCATCATCTATATGCTACATCGATCCCTCTCCCACTTGACAGAAGCAGTGGTGCTGTAAGAATTATGTTTCTGGACTTCTCTAGCGCCTTCAACACCATCCAACCTCAGTTCCTTAGGGACAAGCTGACAGAGATGGGAGTAGATTCATACCTGGTGGCATGGATCGTGGACTATCTTACAGACAGACCTCAGAATGTGCGTCTTGGGAACTGCAGGTCTGACATTGCAGGGGACTGTGCTTTCTCTGGTCCTTTTCAGCCTGTATACATCAGAATTCCTCTACAACTCAGACACGTACACGTACTTGGCACGTACAAAAGTTTGCTGACAACACTGCTATCGTGGGCCGCATCAGGAGTGGGCAGGAGGAGGAGTATAGGAACCTAATCAAGGACTTTGTTAAATGGTGTGACTCAAACCACCTACACCTGAACACCAGCAAAACCAAGGAGCTGGAGGTGGATTTTAGGAGGCCCAGGCCCCTCATGGACCCTGTGATTATCAGAGGTGACTGTGTGCATAGGGTACAGACCTATACATACCTGGGAGTGCAGCTGGATGATAAATTGGACTGGACTGCCAATACTGATGCTCTGTGCAAGAGAGGACAGAGCCAACTATAGATCCTTAGAAGGCTGGTGTCCTTCAACATTTGCAATAAGATGCTGCAGATGTTCTATCAGACAGTTGTGTCGAGCGCTCTCTTCTACGCGGTGGTGTGCTAGGGAGGCAGCATAAAGAAGAGGGACACCTCACGCCTGGAAAAAATGGTGAGGAAGGCAGGCTCTATTGTAGGTATGGAGCTGGACAGTTTGATATATGGGGCAGAGCAACGGGCGCTGAGCAGGCTCCTGTCAATCATGAAAAATCCAATGCATCCACTGAACAGTATCATCACCAGACAGAAGAGAACCTTCAGCAACAGATTGCTGTTACCATCCTGCTCCACTGACAGACTGAGGAGATCATTCCTCCCCCACACTATGCGACTCTTCAATCCCATCCGGGTGGTAAATGTTAACACTACACAAGACTATAGACTGTTATACCTGCCTCACACTCTCCACCTTGCATTTTTTAACTTGCACTGCACTTTTATTGCTGTTTAATTAATATTGTTTTTATCAGTATGCTGCTGCTGGAGTATGTGAATTTCCCCTTGGGGATTAAAAAAGTATCTAGCTATATATTTTATATATAGAGCAGACAGTAACAATCTTGTGGGCTTGAATGTATCATACTGTTGACGCTTGGAATGTTTCTGGTGTGCTCAGGCAATGTAAATTATTTGCTATAAAATAATAAAACATCATTAATAATAAAAGTAATAATAATGCGATAAAAACAATAAAATATACAATAATAATAATAATAATAATAAATAATACAATTAAGTACAATATACTGTACATGTACATAGTTCAGATAGTGCAAATGCAGGGCCCTCCTCACCCATGTGCCAGCCTTGAGGTGTTCCTTACCTCCACTTGGCTAGCGAACAAGAGAACTACTTAATGGATTTAGATCGGGTTTTTTTTTTTTCCCTATAACTTGCTTGAACATGCCCGTTGACTTTGCAACTTCCCTTATCACGCTAAAAATCATTGTTCGTTTCCAGGAGCAACGTATTCGTGCTAATCCGAGAGGGGCCAAATGGAGGTGGAAGCATAACATCATATTCTTTTGGCTGCTCCCATTAGGGGTTACCACAGCAGATCACCTTTTTCCATATCTTCTTGTCATCTGCGTTTTGCTCTGTTACACCTATCACCTGCATGGCCTCTCTCACCACATCCATAAACCTTCTCTTAGGTCTTCCTCTTACCTGGCAGCTCTATCCTTAACATACTTCTCCCAATATAGCCAGCATCTCTCCTCTGCATGTCCAAATCAATGCAATCTCACCTATCTGACTTTGTCTCCCAACCCTCCAACCTAAGATGACCCTCTAATGTACACATGTCTAATTGTGTCCATCCTCATTAAACCCAATGCAAATCTTAGCATCTTTAACTCTGCTACCTCCAGCTCTGTCTCCTGCTTTCTGGTCAGTGCCACCGTCTCCAGCCCATATAACATAGTTGGTCTCAATACCATCCTGTAGATCTTCCCTTTCACTCTTGCCGATGCCCATCTTATCACAAATTACCCCTGACACTCTTCTCCACCCATCCACTGATCTTCCTCTCATTTACACACATGTATTTTGTCTTGTTCCTACTGACCTTTATTCCTCTCCTCTCTAGAGCATATCTCCACCTCTCCAGGGTCTCCTCAACCTGCTCCCTACTCTCGCTATAGATCACAATATCATCAGCAAATATCATAGTCCAAGGGGACTCCTGTCTAATATCATCTGTCAACCTGTCCATCACCACTGCAAATAAAAAAGGGCTCAGAGCCATCAACACCCTCAGAGCGAACATTGCATCTATGGTGCTCTTTCTTGGCATGAAACCATACTGCTGCTCACTAATCATCACCTCCGTTCTTAACCTAGCTTCCACCACTCTTTCCCATAACTTAATGCTGTGGCTCATCAATTTTATTCACCTGTAGTAACTACACATTCCCCTTATTCTTAAAAATTGGTACCTGTACACTTCTCCCCTCTCAGGCATCCTCTCACTTTCTAAGATTCCATTAAATAAACTGGTTAAAAACTCCACTGCCATCTCTCCTGTGTCTTCTGGACCAACGGCCCTTCCATTCTTCATCCTCTTCAAATCTGTCCTTACTTCCTTCTTGCTAATCCGTTGCACTTCCTGTTTCACTATCTCTACATCATCCAACCTTCTCTCTCTGTGATTCTCTTCATTCATCGGCCTCTCAAAGTACTCCTTCCATCTGCTCAACATACCCTCCTCACTTCTGAATATGTTTCCATCTTTATCCTTTTTCATCCTATCCTGCTGCACAAGGTTGGTCCATCTGTCTAGCCAATCTATCCAGATCATTTTCTTCCTCCTTAGTGTCCATCCTCTCAAACAACTCATCATAAGCCATTTCTTTAGCCTTTGCCACCTCTCTCTTCACCTTGTGCCTTATCTCCTTGTACTCTTGCCTATTTTCTGCATCTCTCTGACTATCCCACTTCTTCTCCATCCTCATCCTCTGTATACTTTTCTGTACTTCCCCATTCCACCACTAGATTTCCTTTACCTCCTTTCTCTGTTTAGATGTCACACCAAGCACTATTCTTGCTTTCACCCTTACTACTTCTGTTATATTTGCCCAGGTGTCTGGTAATTCTTCACTGCCACCCTGTGCCTGTCTCACCTCCTCCCAAAACTCAACCTTGCAGTCTTCTATCCATCGATTTTCCAACCCGTTGAATCTGAACACAGGGTCACGGGGGTCTGCAGGAGCCAATCCCAGTCAACACAGGGCACAAGGCAGGAACCAATCCCGGGCAGGGTGCCAACCCACCGCAGGACACACACAAACACACACCAAGCACACACTAGGGTCAATTTAGAATCGCCAATCCACCTAACCTGCATGTCTTTGGACTGTGGGAGGAAACAGGAGCGTCCGGAGGAAACCCACGCAGACACGGGGAGAACATGCAAACTCCACGCAGGGAGGACCCGGGAAGTGACCCCGGGTCTCCTAAATGCGAGGCAGCAGCGCTACCACTGCGCCGCCCACCTTGCAGTCTTCCTTTTTCAAATTCGACCATCTGATCCTTGGCTCTGCCCTCACTCTCTTCCTCTTCTTGATCTCCAGCTTCATCCTACAGACCACCATCCTTTGCTGCCTAACTACACTTTCCCCTGCTACCACTTTGCAATCCTCAATCTCCTTAAGTTTGAATCTTCTGCATTGGATATAATCTACCTGTGTACATCTACCTCCACTCTTGTATGTCACCCTATGTTCCTCCCTTTTCTTAAAATACGTATTCACCACAGCCATGTCCATCCTTTTCGCAAAATTCACTATCATCCGACCTTCTTTATTCCTCTCCTTGACACCATACCTACCCATCACCACCTTGTCTCCTCTGTTCCCTTCACCAACATAACCACTGAAATCCGTTCCAATCACCACCTTCTGTCCATTAGGTACACTGTCCATCACTTCATCCAACTCAGTCCAGAAACCTTCTCTCTCATTTATTGCACACCCAACTTGTTTGGCATATGCACTAACAACATTCACCATCACACCTCCAATTTCCAGTTTCATAATCATCACTCTTTCTGACACTCTTTTCACCTCCAAAACACTCTTGACATACTGTTCCTTCAGAATAACCCCTACCCCATTTCTCCTCCCATCCACACCATGATAGAACAAATTGAATTGACCTCCGATCCACCTGGCCTTACTCCCCTTCCATTTAGTCTCTTGCTCGCACGATATGTCAAATAATAATAAAATAATAAAGTATCTATCTATCTATAATAATAGTAATAAATAAAAACAATATGAAATGAACAACAATAACACAAATAACAGTAATAATAACACTATTAATGATGACAATACAATATATCATTTCAAAATGAGTTCTTTGTGTGGTAAATCTTGAAGCACGGTGAAAGACACAATCCAGCATCATAATTGGGATAATAATAGCATGTTTCTTTTTGGATGATCTTTCCAGATTTATCAGTTTTTAAACAACACACTGTGCAGGTATGAGTTGGGTTCTGTTTTATTTCTGTTAGAGGTTTATATTAAATAAAATGACTACCAATAAGAGGCTGTGGATTGATCTGTTATGTGCTGGTTGACCACATTTCTTTAACGGTAGTGTGGACAGTGGATGTGTGGCAATAATTTTTTCTACAAGGCGGCAAGGCATATAAGTTTGCATAAGATTCAGTTTCACCAGTGTGGACACTTAGGGGCACTGTTGCTCCGTGAAACCCAACAGACAGATACTCTGGACATAGGTTTAAAAGTAATAAGAATCCTTTTCTTCACTATAGTGCCTCCAAAGCACCACATTTACCAAACACAATGAATAAACACAATAATTCTCCTTCTTTCCTCCCAGCAAGCTCTGTCACACTCCCTTCTATCCATGTGAGTAATCTGCACTTCCAGGTCAGATGGAGATCTGTATTTTTCTTCAGCCCGGGAGTACTTCTGTCCTTCCGTCCCAATGACTTGGGAATACTTCCAGGCTATATGCAAAGCAGAAATCCCTGTGTCTCCCTGCAGTGTTAGCTGATGGCACCCACAGTACCCAGCAGGGCTGTGACGCCGAACTCCATATCCCATAGTGCCCTGCGGGAATCCGGGGTACCGCTATGCTTCAGGGAAGTCGCCATCTAGCGTCCTGGGTGAGTCAGCCAGGTTGAGCTGCCGGCCGTCCATCACACCAGCTTTTTGTTTGTATAAAATGAATGCATTCCAAATGTACTTTTCCACCAGATGACCAAATATCTTTTTGTAGTATTTCTTTTATTGACTCCACATAATGGGATAGAAAGTCAATTCTTGATACGCACAATCTATGCTGCACATTATGCTATTGAAGGTGACCACAGAACAAGGCTTTGTTATCTACTTGTTGCCTTTTGCCTGCAGTGACCATAACTGCATTTTGTACAGTGCTAAGACGACAAACCTTGTTCTTATCTTCCAGTCTTATCTTAAGTCAGCACCGATGACATAACACCACCATACTGATTGTATTTCGGATCAAACAGTGTCCCTTTCCCTGTGTACAAAACCAAATCCAAAATGTATCCCATTTAAGATTCACAAAACTCGTAAAATGTTATGCCAAATCTTGCTCTTTTTGACACAAGTACTGTATCCATGACAGTCTGCCCTCATAAGCCATGAGACTTTCATTGATGCTGACATCATGGTCCGGAATGTAAACAATCCGAAAATGTGATACAATGGCCTGGTACATCTCCCAAATTCTCTTCAGTTTGGGTGTTGGATGGGTATTCTCATCAAAGTCTTCATTGTTGGTAAAGTGCACATATTTCATAATTAGTGAAAACCCGAACTCAGACATAATGTCTCCAAAGAACGGCAACACAAACAGTACCGTTATAGCCCGAGTGATTCTTGGTTCTAATGTTTATGCAAGAGGGATCTGTACAGTTGCCTGAGTAACACTCAGGGCTAATGCTTTTAACACAGTTTTTGCAGCACGAGTAAGGCTTGGGTCTAATGCTAAGGAGGCTACACATTCACTATCTTGGAAATAAAGCTGCTTTAGTAAAATTATATTAAGTACAAAATCGGATTTGTATCTTCTCACTAAAACCTGGCTTAGCAAACCCGACACTATTCCCTTAGCTAAGACATCACAAATTGGTTATACATTCCTTCATAAATCCAGAGATACTGGTGGAAAAGTAGTCTTGGAATAATTCCTTATGACAAAATATAAAACTGCTTCTAAAAATTGTAGGGGAATTCATATCCTTTAAGACACTTGTTTTAAATATTAAAACAGATTCCAGCACAACTGTTGTGCTAGTCTACAGACCACCATGGTCATATTCATTGTTCACGACTGAATTTGGCAAGCCTAATCTAATTTAGTTATAGATTATGACTTTGTTTTACTACACTGGCTGTAAAGTGGCATTGGGCTGGCCTGGTTTAATTCTTATTTATCAAAACAATTCTAGTATGTACAGAAATGTGCTGGGAACTTTACTGTTTACCGTACATAGATGACACCAAGTGGCACCCTTCTTTTAGGCCAAATGTTTCTCCGATGTTGTCCTTTATTAGATGTGTTAGTGAGTTAAAGGAGTGGAGAGATAACTTCTTGCCTTTGAACCCAGATAATACAGAAATGTTATCTGTGGAGAGAATAATGCTGATCTCAACAATATTTTGTCATTATTTAACTAAGTTTGAATCACTATTAGTTTTACTGAATCAGCCCATAAACTAGGTGTTATCTTTGATAATAGCATGTCATTTAAAGTACAAATTAAAAAACTATCCAAAAATGTTTTGTCGTCTTAAAAATTTTGTAATATTAAGGTGTTTTCAAACCGATTACATTGATCAGCGCTTTCCGATTCATTTTACCCTCGCACCCCCTTGGTTTGAGAAGAAGTATGAAAAAACATGAGGTTAACACAGAAAAACAGATCACCAATTGAAGCTTTATAATTAATCGATTCGCCATCAATAATTGTTTTGGTAAAGCCATACTCAGTGTAATCCTCCTTCCATTTTATAATTTTTCCGCCACTAGCCATGATTAAATGAACGGTAAAAAAGTAAGAGCGAAGCGAGGGTGATTTATTCAGGCAGGCAGCCGACAGCTCAATAGCTCGAATTTGGATATAAGTAGCTTCTATTTAGTCTATTTTATCTTTGTTAGGAATGGAAGTTGAATTTAGTCTTTAAATTTCTATGGTAAAGAAAAAGTTATGCAATGATGACTACATTTAACTATATAAAGTCAAAACTTGTAAATATAAAGTCATTCGCGAATATATAAAGTCAAAACTTGATTATATAAAGTCACTGTTGGAATAAATAAAGTCAAAACTTTAATATATAAAGTCAGCGCTGGAATATATAAAGTCAAAACTTGAATATATAAAGTCAGCGTCGGAATACAGGCTATAAAGTAAGCGCTGCAATATATAAAGTCAAAACTTCAATATATAAAGTCAGCACTGGAATATCCATCCATTTCCCAACACGTTGAATCCGACCACAGGGTCACGAGGGTCTGCTGGAGACAATCCCAGCCAACACTGGGCGCAAGGCAGGAACCAATCCTGGGCAGGGCACATGCATCATTTTCAAAACATTAACCGAACAGTGTTTTTTTAATTTATTTTTCTGAATACGTTTTTGTTAACTTAGTTCAGTTCAGTGTCATTTCAATTAATAGATTTTGACTTTCACTTTATGTATTCAGGAGTGAGTTTATATACTCTGATGTTGACTTTATATAATCAGGAATGACTTTATAAATTCCGACGCTGACTTTGTATATTCAGGTTTTGACTTTATATATTCCAGCGATGACTTTATACTGTATATTCAACTTTTGACTTTATATATTCCAACACTGACTTTATATATTCTGACGCTGACTTTATATATTCAAGTTTTGACTTTATATACTCCGACAGTGACTTTATATATTCTGACGCCGACTTTATATATTCACAAAATCAATTTATTTGCCTGTTTGGCACACCATAGTATGTGTGTGTGTGTGTGTGTATATATGTACACATGTATGTAATATATATATATATATATATATATATATATATATATATATATATAATATGCCAGCAACACTCATGACACTGACAAAACAATTACATTGTCAATCATGTTATGTTATTATTAAAATGTTTCCTTTTCTTTTTACTTCTCTGCTGCCAAGTTTAGGTATTTGCTATATATATATATATATATATATATATATATATATATATATATATATATATATATATATATATATATATTATAGATATAGATATATAGATATGACAACAACACTCATATCAAAGACAAAACAATAATAATAACAATCATGTTATGTTATTTTTTAAATTTTTCCTTTTCTTTTTCATAACTTCTTTAACACACTACTTCTCTGCTGCGAAGCGCGGGTATTCTGCTAGTTCATACATATAAGCCTCTTGGACCCTTGTCACAACTGCCATAAATGTTCTTTGCATTGAAAGTACAGTTGCTTTTGCAATCACTTTTTAGAGATATTGTGGTAAGGTGTCCTGGGAATTTAATGGATTACTTCAGAATGAGCTTTATTTATTCTATCTTTATTTAAGCAGTATTGTCAAACTACTGTCAAACGTAGCAATTTCCAATTCCTGTCCTTCCATTTTCTTTCCCAGGCAGTTGCCATATTCATTACCGCTGTGCCACCATGCCCCAACAGGTTTAATACATGTTTTAATGGATTTCATAATGAAAATGATATCAAGAATACATCTTAGTATTCTAAAATGTTCAGAGAGTTACAATACATTGCATTTAGGATATTACATGTGTCAATCACTGCCTGCGTACTCCTGTCAGAAAGGGGCAGTATGGATTCACCATGCTTCCACATGTTTTGATTATTAACAGTGTACATTATTTAAATGAAGTTAACAATTTATCTATAAAATTTAATATACATACTTTAATGTATTTCATCATAAAAATGATAAAGTATATATCCTAGTATTCTAACAGTTCACAGCTCCAAGATGTTAGCTCTTAGAAATCTAAATCAACTTAGAAGCCAGGGATCACCATCTGTAAATACACGCCCTCTTCTACTGATCTGAATTTCTTTATTGTCATTGTATAAAATTGGCTCATAAAGTGGCTTAGGTTGTGCATTATTACAGTTGTGCAAGTTTACAGTGAGGTAATTGTAAATAAGCCCGTTTATAGCTCTTGGGATGAAACTGTTTCTGAGTCTTGACGTCCATGCAGGAAAAGCTCTGAAGCATTTGTCGGATGGGAGAAGCTCAAGCAGAAAGGGTCAGTGGAATCCATGAAGATGCTAGTGGTTTTCTTGTGGCAGCGTGTGCTATCAATATTCTCCTGCTGTGTAAATACTTGTAGCTTTAAGGCAAATTTAGTCTTTATACATCTTGAAGTGAGCGTGGAAACGGGTGCATGCAACATTTTATACAAGAGGCCCGTACTATGCAGCCCAAGCCTAGGAAAATTAGATTAGGTGGACTTTTTATCCCAGAGGAAAATTTGTTTGTAGTAAGAAACTACAAAAATACTAAGGCATTGTTACACAGATCCAATAAAACAAAGATACAAGTGACAACCAGTGTTATCCTGTATATACAGATACACAAGATTACTACACAGTATAATTACCTTCAGCAGTAGACAAAATAATAATTCAGAACTCTGCATTTAATAGCATTCCTACAAGTAACAGAATTCAAAATGCTTGTAACTCCAGAAATAAAGGAGTTCTAAAATGCTATCAGCTTTACTGAAAATGGGCTTGGTATTGTTGAAGACTGCAACTGAAACATCTTAAGATAACTGTACAATTGGCTTCCTCAGGTGTTCATATATAGGAGTAAATGTAGCACTTAAAAGCACATTAAATACACCCTTTCTTTAGTATCATGGTTACTAGGGAGGGATAATATATTGGTCGCTGTATGAATACCTTTCTAAAAGAAAACACATACCCAGGAATAATGTTTCCCCTACTTGATCCAGTGCTCCTTATCCCTTACTGGCAGCTCAGACACTTTCAAGTTACACAAGGTCCTAAAAATGGCCAGATATCTCTACAACAGTGTGTACTTCTTATAATTTACTTATAGTCAACTGTGAGTCTCATGTCTAAACATGGCTATAAATAAAAAACTCTACTCAGTCAGTGGTTGATCTGGCTAATTAGGACCTTATTAATTAATGTCTTTTTGCACAGCTGCAAGCACCTCCAAGTTTTTTCTTTATTCTTTACTAGCTGGATTACCCGCCGTTGCCCTGGAACCTATAACCAGTGAATTTACCACATGAAAGAAACAGAACAAACAGTTTTGTGATTGAAATTTTATTGTAATAGGTAATACATTATAAGTGGTTACTCCAGAGCCTTTGGATACAGTATATTTTTTGTTTTGCCTTGTGGTGCGAAAATGAAATTCTGAGGATTGCCCACTCTAGAACATGATACACAGAGTTGTGCATGTGAAAAGCTTGGATTTTCCAAATTGATACCTTTAACTTGCAGTGACTAACCTTGAGTGCTATTAATTGACATAGGAAAAGCCAAACGAACAGGAAATTGTAGTAGTTTGAAATCAAAGGGTAAATCACTTGGAATTAGCGGAATTGTTGGTATAAAAACATCTTCAAGTCTTGCGCAACGCCCATGAAATAGACTTTTTTCTGGCATCGGAAGTGGATTTTCTAATTCTACATCATTTTTTCGGTGGCATGGGTATAATAGTGAAAAGCAGGACAATTATAATGTGTTACATGGTATTACGTACGGAATAACCACCACAGTGAGATGAATGCACGTTATTTACAATACGTCGCAAAACAACCAAATTACACCAGTCAGTCAGAACGACTGAAATTGTACTGTGTGTTAGAAAGCAAGCAAATTGCAAAACAAATACGGAAAGCCAGTCACGCCCAGTGGTTCGGTCACGTTTTACATCCATACAGCAGTCCCCTTCACCCGATGAAAGCAGTCGGCCTTCTCATACTTGGACACTTATGCTATCTGTTGGCAATTTAAACAAACAGCACCGTTAATGTCTGTCGCAACGTGCGACCATCTTGTCGATGATAAGTACCGGCACCTGTGCTGAATGCTGTGTAGCTGAAGTGTCGCCCTGCGCTTCACCACAAACATTTGTCAAAACCAAACATACCCCATGACCTCCTCCTGGTCACAAAGGAGCCCCATCCCCAGTTTGGTGGCAATCTGACACCTGGTGCAGATTTGTATGAAGGACAAACATACATACATACACACATATACTTTTTCCCAACCAAACATACCTTATGACCTCCTCCTGGTCACAAAGGAGCCCTATCCCCAGTTTGGTGGCGATCGAATGCCAGGTGTAGATTTTTTTGGTGCACAAACAAATAGCACCAGTCAGTCAGAAAGACCAACACTGAAATCGTATTGTATTGGCAGACAGCCTGCCTTCCCTTTCTTCAGATGTTTCATCCACTCTTGCATCAGCAGCCCTTCTCCTGTTGGCAGACAGCCTGGTTTCCCTTTCTTGAGATGACTCAAAGGCTCTTGAAGTAGCAGCTGTAATTGTTTGGTATGCCAGATGGGATTGCCTGGGACATGTGCCGAACGTTGTGTCGGTGAAATGGTGCCCTGCACTTCACCACGAACATTTTTCCCAATCAACCATACACCATGACCTCCTCCTGGTCACAAAGGAGCCCCATCCCCAGTTTGGTGGTGATCGGACACCTGGTGCAGATTTGTATAAAGGACAAACAAACATACATCGACTGTGCTTTATATATTGGATTTTGCCTTACACAATTTCTCTTAAATCAATCAATCAATCAACATTTATTTATATAGCACATATTCATACAAAAAAATGTAGCTCAAAGTGCTTTACAAAATGAATAGAAAAATAGAAGACACAATAAAAAATAAACATAAGTCAACATTAATTAACATAGAATAAGTAAGGTCCGATGGCCAGGGTGGACAGAAAAAACAAAAAACAAAAAAAACTCCAAAAGCTGGAGAAAAAAAATAAAATCTAAATGGAATTTGTTAGTTTTCTCTTTGGGTCAGAAAGCAGGGTCAGCCACTGTACAGTGCCCCTGGAGCATTACAGGTTAAGGGCCTTGCTCAAGGGCCCACCCAATAGAGTGAGGATCCTGAAAGCCGGATCACCTTCGGGGAATTGCACCAAATGGCCATAGTACCGTAACTGACACTCCCTCACAATGCAGGTAATGTGCCTAATTTGGAACTCCATGAGCAACTGCTCATTTGACACAAAACTGAACCAGCGGTACCCAAGGAAAAGACACAGTATCAAAGGTGTCCAAGTCTTCGTCTCAGGTCACTGGCTACCATCTATGTCTCGCAACCACATAGCAAGAAAAGAAGCACCAGACCTCTTAAGACTTGAACCTTTGGCCTTTTGCACAGGTATCGGAAGTGCCACGCACCCCTTTCCCACAATGTTCTCCCAATACGTCTACTGACTTCATAGTCACCAGAAACATAAATGTCACTGCCGTGGTAAGTAAACCTCTCGATAAGGTCGACACTCTCTCTGCAGACAGACACACTGCTGATGGCTGTGCCTAAGAGGCCATTGAATACCTGTGTCTTGGTTTATATCCAAAACATTTGCAAGCCCAGACACTCAGACTTCTTGATCAGTCTCTCGAGGGCACCGATCAAAGCCTCAATTGACACCGTGACCTTGACCTCTCTCTTTTTTTTAATCTGAATTGGCTATAAATTATAACCACACAGTATTGATGGGGGATTTTAATGTACAAATTTGATGTGCAAACTGACATTTTTAGCAAATGTTTTACTTATTTGTTAAATTCAGTAAGATTTTGTCAGATTGTCAAATCATAATCATATCCACACATTAGATTTAATTGTAACTTACAAATTTGAAATTCAGAATTTAAATATTACTCCATTAAACAAAGTTATTTCCGATCACTGCTTAATTACATCACATTATAATATGACCTTGAGAGATGCTCTGGATGCAGTGGCTCCCCTTAAAACAAAAGTGATCAAAGCACATAGAAACTCTCCATAGTTTAATGAAAACAATCAAGCTCTTAAATTAGAGTGTCGAAAACTGGAGTGCAGATGGAGAACAACAAAGCTGCATATCTTTCAAATTACATGGACAGAGTGTTAAAAAATATATAAAAACCTCTCTTTAAAGCTTGCTTAGATTATTATTCCACAATAATAGATACCAATAATAAAAATCCTCGGGTACTGTTCAAAACTGTGGCTAAAAATGGGAATTCAGATCTACAGTACAAAATACCAACAGATATGGTGCAGTGGGTAGCACTGCTGCCTCGCAGTTAGGTGACCTGGGTTTGCTTCCCGGGTCCTCCCTGTCTAGAGTTTGTATGTTCTCCCCGTATCTGAGTGGGTTTCCTCCGGGTGCTCTGGTTTCCTTCCACAGTCCAAAGACATCCAGGTTAGGTGCATTGGCAATTCTAAATTGTCCCTAGTGGGGATGTGTGTGTGTGTGTGTGTGTGTGTGTGTGTGTGTGCTCTGAGGTGGGCTGGCAACCTGCCTGGGGGTTTGTTTCCTGCCTTGTGCCCTGTGTTGGCTGGGACTGGCTCCAGCATGCCCCCGTGACCCTGTAGTTAGGTTATAGCGGGTTGGATAACGGATGGATATCAACAGTACAGACTGTATGAAATTCTTTAACACTAGAATTACCAGAGTCTACGAAAAAACTCGTAGATCCGGCCCACCTTAAAACCGTTCTCACCTCTCCGCCAGCGTCCTTTGTCTTCTAAATGTGCTGATTAAGACGAGCAGCAAGCAACTGGCTATTTCATCCCCCACCGTCACAAAACGTTCACTAAGTTTTCCCAGCTCATGCCTTGATTGATTATCTGGGAGTGACTCAACTGCTGGAGTTTTACAGTGAAAATAATAGATCGTTATTTGGAAAACATGCATTTCACGTTTGTCCCGCTTCTACAGTAATCTGTGTAAACACATTGTTAAAACAGAAACTTTGTCATATTTTAGTAATAAATGTTACAAAATGTAGGCATAAACTATAGAATGTGTCATGCCTGATTTCCAAAGATCAAATAAACACTTTCACAAAACGTTCCAAGAATGACACAACAGCTTCCGTGGCGTAGCGTTAAGATTTGCTTCTCAGAGCGCAGCATGCTTAACGTGCTTCACAGACCCGAGTTTGATTCCCCATCAGGGACAAAGTGTTACTTTTTTTTCTTTTTAACCATTGCCGCGCTGCCTGCCTGCAAGCGTCTACTTTCTACGTGCTGGGGTGTTTTTATTTTTTTTTTTCTTAAGTAAATCGTTAATGTAACACTCAATCTTAGAAAGTTAAAAGTTTTGAGTGAAACTCATATTGATGTGTGCTTAATTTGAATAGAATATGAATGTCTTTCATAGTCATAACTTATGGTATAGTCTTTTCCCCCTATAAGTTAGCAAGAGATAGAACCTTCTTACTATAACAGAGTAACAGTGCGATAATAAGCTCAGTTTGTTTAGAACATGTCCCAGTAAAGAGGGACTTGAAAGACCCATTTTAAGCTTAGAAATGGGATAAGCATACAGTTTTCTGACCGTTTTGAAATGGTTCAGAAATGTTAAGAAAATATTAACGATTTGAGATGTAACAAGATTAAGCTTAGAATTAAACTTTTCTTAACATTAATTTTTCCTTTTTTTGTGTGAACTGTTTTACTTTAAAACTTAACTAAACTTTTAAAAACAAAGATATTTTGTCTGTGGAATCATTTCTGCGCGTCAGGCTTTGTTGAATCCCATTTTTTGAGTTGAAGCTGCAGAACTTTGGTAATTTTGGGAAAACGCAGCTACATTTTTGTCAGAAAACTTGCTAAGGCCTGAACTTGGACTGGAATCTACCATCAGAACAGAGGACACTTCTGCTCCAGAACTCGTCAACGAAGAAAAAGAACTGAATCATTCTGAGGTACTGTGATCTTATCTGCTCTCTGCATGACAGTGAATGAAAGCAAGGTCGCCTTACCTAAGAAGATTTGAGAGACTGTGATGTTATAAAAGGACATCTTGGAAAAAGACATTTTGGATGATTGGATGTGTGTTTGCCTGAGTCATTGGATCCTTGTTCCAAGGAAGTAATCTGCCTTGTTGGAATGTCCCTATTGTGACGAAATTGCGGTCAGGAAACATCCTGTCATTTGCTTGAACTGTTGTCATGGCAATGTCTAAACAGAGCTCAAGTGAGATCGACAGTGATCTGAGTACAGACTGGAAGTCAGAAAATATAATTAGAGATCTTAAAGATCACATAAGTCAGAGGAAAGATAAGCTTTCCGTGTTCATAACTGAAAACGAAAGTCTTAAAGACATTCCAGGAAACTGCTTAATTGTAGCAAAAAGATTTGATGATTTTTGTGCGACGCACACAGAGATAGAAGAGTGTTCAAGGAGGGAGAGACCACTTACTCATGCCTGTGCTACATCAAGACATCAAGTTCATGCGCATAGCTTCAGAATCTGCAAGACTGGTAGGTGGCCACTATTGTTTAAAATTGCCTTTCAAGGATGAAACACTTAAAAAGCCGAATAACCGCTGTATTGCTGAACAGCATGCTATTGGACTCAAAAGAAAATGGAGCAAAAATTCAGGTTTCCACGAAGACTATAAAGCCTTCATGAAAGACATTATAGACAATGGTTATGCTGTTAAAGTACCCAAAGAAGGCCTGAATTGCAGTGAAGGCAGAGTGTGGTACATCCCACATCATGGTGTGTATCATCCAAAGAAAAATAAGATTCGAGTGGTCTTTGACTGCACTGCCACCTACCAGGGGATTTCACTTAATGAACAATTACTAAAAGGCCCTGACCTAACTAACACACTCACTGGCGTCCTTACAAGATTCAGAAAGGAGCCAATAGCCTTAATGGCAGGATCAATCAATGTTCTACCAAGTTAAGATACCAGACAGACACAGATCTTTTATGTTTTCTATGGTGGCCTGAAGGTAATCTAAGTAAAGACCTAGAAGAATTCAAAATGACAGTACATCTTTTTGGTGCTACTTCTTCACCCAGCTGTGCTTCTTATGCTTTGCGTAGAACAGCCGTGCAGTCAGAAGAGTTTGTGTGCAGACCAAAACTAGCACACTGGACAGACCCGTGAATAAACTGTGTCTGATTCAAGAAACAGCCAATGTTTGAAATATGAAATTTTTAAAATGTTTGTTTGCAGTGTTATTGCTAATGATTTGAAAAGAATAGTAAATAAAAGTAATTGGCTCATATTGAAGTAAAGTAAAGGAATTGTCTCTGCTCCTGCATAGCCAATTAGGGGCCGGAAATGTAAGAGCTAATCTTAGAAAGTTAAACTCATATTGATGTTTGCTTAATTTGAACAGAATATGAATGTCTTTCATACTCATAACTTATGGTATAGTCTTTTCCCCGAATAAGTTAGCAAGAGATAGAACCTTCTTACTATAACTGAGTAACAGTGTGATAATAAGCTCAGTTTGTTTAGAACAGGTCCCAGTAAAGAGGGACTTGAATGATCCATTTTAAGCTTAGAAATGGGATAAGCATACAGTTTTCTGACCGTTTTGAAATGGTTTAGAAATGTTAAGAAAATAGTAACGATTTGAGATGTAACAAGATTAAGCTTAGAATTGATCTTTTCTTAACATTAATTTTTCTTTTTTTGCTATTTTAATTTTCCTTTTTTGTGCAAACTGTTTTACTTTCAAACTTAACTAAACTTTTAAAAACAAAGGTATTTTGTCTGTGGAATCATTTCTGCGCGTCAGGCTTTGTTAATTCCCATTTTTTGAGTTGAAGTTGCAGAACTTTGGTAATTTTGGGAAAACACAGCTACAGTTAAGTTTAAAATGTCGATCACGGTTATTTCTGTTGATTAATTCATGCTTTCATTCATTAACTGTATGTAACTGTATGTAACAAACGTTTCTGTTTAAACGATGTGTTTACATAGATCATTGCAGACACGGAACACACATGAAATGCAAGTCTTCCAAATAACGATATAGTATTCATAAAGGGTGTCATTTTTGCTTGACTTCTCACTCCATACAACTCTAAGCAACTGATACGCAGGTAAACAGACTTGAGCTGAGATAGCAGGTCGCTTGCTGTTTGCTGTTTATCCACACATTTATAGGACAAAAGACACTGACGGAGAGGTGAGAAGCGATTTAAGGTGGGACGGATCTACGAGCTTTTTCGTAGGCTCTGGTAATTCTAGTGTTAAAAAAAGTAGCCACCAATCTGCTTCAGTCACACCTTACATATCATAATCTACTTGAAAAATTCCAATCTGGTTTCCATACTGGTCATAGAACAGAAACGGCACTAACGCGTGTTGTAAACAACATTCTGATATCCTCCGATGAAGGAAACTCCACTGTAATTATGTTGTTAGACTTAAGCGCAGCGTTTGACACCATTGACAATTTCATTTTACTGCACAGGCAGGAAAATGATGTTGGGCTTACAGGCACTGTTTTTGCCTGGTTTAGTTCTTATTTATCCAATTGATTCAAATATGTACAGAAATGTGCGGACAGAACTCCACCATTATACACAGAAGTGAGTTATGGTGTCATGCAGGGCTCAGTACTGGAACCTTTACTGTTTCCACTTTACACACTTTCACTGGGGTTTATTATTAGAAAACATAATGTTTCACTCATACGCAGATGACACCCAGTTATACCTTTGTTTTTAGACCAAATCAAGTTTCTCCAAAGTTAGCCTTAATTAGTTGTGTTGGTGAATTAAAGGACTGGATGGATGAGAACTATTGGTCTTTAAACATTGATAAAACAAAGATGTTAATTATAGGAGGGAATGATGCTGATCACAACAATATTTTGTCATCATTTAACTCAGTTGGAATCACCATTAATTTTACTGAATCAGCTTGCAATCTAGGAGTTTGATTCTAGCATGTCATTTAAAGCACACTTTACAAAGTTGTCTAAATCATGTTTCTTTCATCTTAAAAATGTTGGGAAATTAAGACGTTTTCTAAAGACTTAAGATTTTGAGAAATTAATTCATGCATTTATTTCTAGTGGGATTGATTACTGCACTGGATGTTCAAACTGTTCTTTATACAGCTTCCATTTAATCCAAAATGCTGCTGCAAAAATTACAAGAGCAAGAAAATATGAACACAACTCTAGTTCTTAAATCTAAGCACTGGCTCCTAGTTTAGGATAGGGCAGATTTCAAAATCCTCCTTTTAACATATAAGGTCTGGCTTACTTGTCTGAACTTATCATGACTTACAAACCAGAACATATTAAGATCTCAAGATGCTGGTCTGTTAATGATTACAAGGGTTAACAAAATAACAGTGGGAGATTCAGCCTTTAGTTACAAGGCCCCTAAACATTGGAATAGTCTGCCTGCTACTATAAGAGATGCCCCTTTAGTCTCAGCTTTCAAATCCCGGCTGAAGACTCAGTACTTCAGTTTAGCATATCCAGACTAGAACTGCTGATCAACTGTACAGACTGCAGCTCTGTTGTTAGTCATTAGCACTAAAATATAAGTAATATGATAGTTATCACTTGTCACTAACCAACACTTAGTCTGCTTCTCTTTTTGGTACTCAAATGTGGCACTTGGTGCCACTGCCCACCTGCCAAACTGTTTTGCCTGCCTAATGTAAAGTCATCTCTGATGGAGGATCGCAGGAATCTTTTGGTAGAAGAGTCCTTTCATCGGATTGGCTGGCCCAGCACTGACTAAGCTGTGGAATGGCCAAAAGGGGGAGGCAGCTTGATGGCTCAGGTCTCAAAGGACTCTGAACAAATCCAAATCATATTATGTAAAATCATCTACTGTTGAATTCTGCTCTGTACTTGTAATATTTTCTACTGCACTATTATATTGTATTGAGGATAACTTGCGTTTTGTGCATTGTATTGTACTGTATTTACCCCCTATTTTTTACACCTATTGCACACCCAACCTACCTGGAAAGGGGTCTCTCTTTGAACTGCCTTTCCCAATGTTTCTTCCATTTTTTTTTAGAAATTTTTCCTTGTCTTCTTAGACTGGGGTGCCCAATGCGTCGATTGTGATCGACCAGTAGATCTGAAAGGGAGTGCAGGTAGATCGCGGTGCATTAAAAAAAACAAAATTGTTTTAAATGTTAGTCTATCATATATAATCCCCATGGCATTTGCCACTTGATTGACATACAGGGTGGCCAGTCTGAGATCTCTTTTCTTCCAACACACTGGTCATCCCGCATGCACGATCAAATACGCGAGCTACTGCAAAACTCCGGCTATCTAAGTGATTTAGTTAGCCTTCCAATTTATATCGACTAAAGAAGGGATTTAAAAAAAAAAATTGTTGTTTAAGGGCTGGATGTGGAATTGGAAGAGGATTTTTTTCTCTCACAATGTCACAATTGAAGTGTGTTTGTCTGATCTGTCAATCTATCATTGCTATTCCAAAGAAGGAAAATGTGGAAAGGCACTTTCGAACTGTTCATAAAAACTACAACACTGACTTCCTTCCGAAAAGTGATCTGAGAAAAGAGAAAGGAGAGGGAACTAAAATCGCAGTTGAGACGCAATGGAAGGCGTGTCCGCAACTTGACAGCATACGCTACAGAGCGGATTGAAAATTGTCTGTCAGACTTTATCTAATGGAAAAAAAGTAACGATTCAAGGGTTGCCCAATGTAGTGGACTAAGAGTAGCGTTTCTTCTTCACAAACGTACTCAAGTAAAAGTAAAAACTATGGTGCAGTAAAACTACTCTTAGAAGTACAATTTTTTGAAAAAGTTACTCAGGTAAATGTAACTCGTTACTACCCACCTCTGATACTCAGCATATATATTGTAGTAATACGCCAAAGACATCATAAAGGTTTGGGGCAGCCACCCATATATTGTTTTTCCAAGCTGCAAAAGGGTTTGTTATATCAGAAATATGATGTGCATCTCACAGAGTCCAAACTAGAACTGGCTACAGTAGCCCAAGATGGAGGCTTTAAAGGCCTGGAGAGGAACTGATGTCATCAAAACGGCCGGAACCAGAAGTGACGTCAGCAAAGGGTCCGGCTTCGGAAGTGACGTCAGCAAGGGGGTTGGCTTCGGAAGTGACGTCTTCTGAGGCGCCGGAACCTTGCAGGATTTCCCGGGAAAGGTCTGTAGGGAACCGAGAAAGACAGTCAGTGCACTCCGCCGCCCCCTGGTCAGATGTTTCATTACATTTACTCAAGCCCTTTAGCTGCCTCCTACTCTCACGTGTGTGACAAGGCCACCCCCTCAGCCCAGACCCATCGGGTCAGGCGTCCTGCACCGAGAGGTCGAGGGCACAAGAGAGAGCATCAGCGTTGGCATGGAGAGAACCCTTACGATGAATTAGCGAAAACTTGTAAGGCTGAAGGTCAAGAAACCAACTAATGACCCGTGGCATGATCTGTCACTAGAGTGAACTACCGGCCGAAGAGGTAGTACCTCAACTGCGTAATCGCCCATTTGATCGCAAGGGCTTCCCTTTCCACCGCTGCATACTTGGTCTCCCGATCCAACAGTTTCCGGCTCAGGTACATAATGGGGTCTTCAACATCATCGACGCTTTGGCTCAGCACGGCACCCATGCCTGTGTCCGAAGCGTCTGTCTCGAGAACAAAAGGGAGAGAAAGATTAGGAGCTTTTAATATTGGTGCTGACGTAAGAGCCTGTTTTAAGTCACTAAATGCAGCGTCCGCCTTGTCAGTCCATACCACATGATTAGGAGCCTTCTTCTTTGTAAGATCAGTCAAGGGCGCCGATCACTCTGAAAACCGAAGTACAAACTGGCGGTAGTACCCGGCCAACCCGAGAAAGGCTTGGACTTGCCTCTTGGTTCGCAGACGGGAGCATTTTACAATGGCATCTATTTTTGAACACTGACCCTGACCCACCAGATAGCTGAAATATTTAGCCTCTTTCAATCCAAAGAAACATTTCTTGGGATTAATACGAATCCTGGCTTCTCCTAGTGTCCCCAATACTGCAGTGACCTGATGTACGTGTTCCTTCCATGTGCTGGAATAGATGAAGACGTCATCCAGATAGGCAGCACTATACGCATTTTGGGGTTGGAGCACTTTCTCCACCAGACGCTGGAAAGTCGCAGGAGCCCCGTGTAACCCGAATGGAAGAACACGATACTGCCAGTGTCCGCTAGGAGTGCTAAACGTGGTCTTGACCTTTGCGGAGTCCATTAAAGGAATCTGCCAGTACCCCATTGTCATGTCAAGCGTGGTCAAAAATTCATCTTGTCCAAGCCTCTCAAGGAAGTCATCCACGCGAGGCATGGAATAAGCATCAAAATGGGAGACCTGGTTAAGCTTACGGAAGTCATTGCAGAACCTCCAACTGCTGTCAGGCTTACTAACCAAGACAATTGGGCTGGACCAGGGACTATAACTTTCCTCAATCATTCCTAGTTCCAGCATCCACTTAATTTCCAGCTCCACTTCTGCTTTCTTTGCTTCAGGAAGTCTATAGGGTTCAGTCACTATGTCGTGAACAATCAGAGAGGTCCTTCCAGGTTTTTCATTCACCACCTCTGAGACGGACAGGATAGCCGATTCCAGCTCCCATCTTTGTCTACAAATTAATTCCTCTCCGAAATTAAGGGTGTCTAGGTGAGCAAAGAATGAGCACGGCTGAGCGGAGGAGGGATCTGGTTCCCTCTCCTTCCACGGCTTCAGTAAGTTCACATAATAAACCCGCTCACTTGGTCTACGATTGGGTTGTTTCACCAAATAGTCAACCAATTCTTTTCTCTCCTTAATTTCATAAGGGCCTTGCCAATGGGCAAGCAATTTAGAATGGGAGGTGGGAGCTAATACCATGACACGATCCCTCAGGTGGAATTCTCGATGTGTCGTGCTGCGGTCATAATAACGAGCCTGTGCTGCTTGTGCCTCTTCCATATGACTTTTTAAAATAGGTTGAATTTTCCCAAATCTATCACGTAACTGTGCGATATATTGCAAAATATTTGTAGAGGGAAGAGCCTCTCCTTCCCAACCTTCTTTCAAAATATCCAATATACCGCGGGGTTGTCGTCCATATAAAAATTCAAAAAGAGAGAACCCCATAGAGGCTTGTGGGACTTCCCGATAGGCAAAGAGAACAAGGGGGAGGAGTTGATCCCAATTCCTCCCATCCCCGCTGACCACCTTGCAAAGCATCTGCTTGACAGTCTGATTAAACCTCTCTACTAGACTGTTGGTTTGAGGATGATACACCGCGGCCTTTAAGTGCTTTATTTTCAGCAACTTGGCTGTTTCCCTGAACATCTCCAAGGTAAATGGTGTTCCTTGGTCCGTTAGGACTTCTTTAGGAATACCGACACGCGCAAATACTCCTATTAGTTCCCATGCGATTGATTTAGATGTAGCTGAGCGCAAGAGAACAGCTTCCGGATATCGGGTCACATAATCCATGAGGACTAATATATATTTATGTCCTCGAGCTGAGGACTCTAAGGGTCCTACAATATCGACCCCGATTCGTTCAAAGGAAAGCGGAACGAGAGGAGCCCGGTCCCTCCTAGGAATTTGCCGTAATTGACATTCTGGACAAGAAATACAAAAATGGCGAACCTCCTTGTTAATTTCTGGCCAATAAAATCTGAGCTTAATCTGCTCTAAAGTTTTTCCGGAGTCTAAATGGCCTCCAAGGAGGTGGGCGTGAGCTAATTTACAAACCTGCCGCCGCTAGGTTTGTGGGATTAACAATAGTTTCCAAACCTCCACCCCATGTTCCATGACCCGATATAATAAATCATTTTCTATTACAAAGTGAGGTCCTTGTGGCATGGGCTGGTGTTTGCGTTGGCCGTTGACAAGGACTACTGCATTTTTTGCAAATTTTAGGGAGTCATCATTCCACTGCTCCCTTTTAAATGAAGCCAGTGTTTGTCTAAACTGAAAGTGAATGTCGGAGAGAGGATCAGTCTGACCTCAAGGGGAGGGGATTCCTCTTGACTCATCGAAAAGCGGGTTGAGGACGTATTTGCCTGCAAAGGTCCAGGGATCTCCCCGTCCTCCTCGTGGGCTTCCGTATCTCTCTCTGCCCACTGTGTACACGGTGTGGAGACAGCTTCAGACAAGTTATCCCCATCTAAAACTAGGCCTAAGTTTTTATCGGGAGTAGTCAATAGTTTACCGCATTTACTTTCCAACCAGTCCCACCCTAGAATTGCTGGAAAGGGAGGATTGGGGTGAAGCGCGCCATGGGAATTCTTCTTAGCGATCCTCCCTGAATTACGAAACACAGGGCTGTATTGTACATCCGGGTGTCTCTGTGAATACATTTAATACTGGTCTTTTCTTTAATTTTTTGTCGCAGTAAGACATACTGTAATGGCAATCAACAATGGAAATGTTGCTGCTGGAATCAAACAAGGCATTGACTTTGTAACCATTGACTACAGGTCCCGTATTTGATAACGTTAGGGGGTTGGCAAGAGCACACAAACCGTTTTCTCCCTTCCACCCTGCATCCCGCCTCATTCCCGGGTAGGTTGCACGCCTGGCAGCCCGGGAACTCAGAAACAGGCTCCGATATGTGGAAGAGACTTATTTTGTAGGACGTAATTTCTAGGAAATCCACTAGAGGACGGTTCTGCTCTCCCAGATTTCGAGACTGGCATGGATGCTTTTACAAGCTTTATAAACTCTTCCATAAAATGGAAATCTCCCCAGTCCGGCTGGGCAAAGTTTTTTGGGAGGCTCTTTAAAAAAATAAAGCAGGCTACATGCTGCACTGTTTGGCAGGTGGATAGTTCAAATGGCCTTAGCCATAAGGCCACCTGCTCCCAGAGGGTCATAGCCTGTGTCTGGATTGATATCTCTGGATCAAATTCCCAGTTTTTTAATTATTTTTGCCTGCTGGACTGGGGATAGCCCATATTTATCTGGGGCCTCAGCCCCAATGGGCTGCTCAGCCCTCTCCTCCGAGAGAGCATAATAAGCCCTTTTTGTTTCATCCCCAGAAAACAGCCTACATCTGTAAGTCCCCTTCACACTCTCCCTTTGGTAAGTTACTGTATATGCCCGGTGCAGGATTTGAGGAGCGATGCCTGCACTGAGTGGTTCCTGACCCCCAAATGCACTACCCTTCCGCCCCCCGCCACCTCGCCCCACACGCGCAAATTGGCCACCGGTACTTTCCTACCTGGTTGATTTCATGTTCGTGTCCTGGTTTCTTCTGGGACTTCATTCTGCCGACTATGCCACTATAATAATAATACGTCAAAGACATCATAAAGGTTTGGGGCAGCCACCCATATATTGTTTTTCCCAGCTGCAAAAGGGTTTGTTGTATCAAAAATACAATGTACATCTCACAAAGTCCAAACTAGAACTGGCTATAGTAGCCCAAGATGGAGGCTTTAAAGGCCTGTAGAGGAATTGATGTCATCAAAATGGCCGGAACCAGAAGTGACATCAGCAAAGGGTCCGGCTTCGGAAGTGACGTCAGCAAGGGGGTTGGCTTCGGAAGTGACGTCTTGTGTGTGACTAAATTCACACTAAATTCAGACCAAATTATATATATATATAAGTAAAATACGCGCACTTCGCAGAAGAGTAGTAGTGTGTTTTTTTTTTTTTATTAATATTATTACAATCCATACATAGCAATCAAGTTTTTACAAAAAAAAAAAATTATGTTAAGAACAGATCGATCCCCATCCCTGAGAGAGAGAGCAAGCCAAGCGTGTAAAATTTAAGGCTTGTAAAATACCTAAATTAATAAATTCTCTGTGCTTTATAAACTTATTTTAAAATATTACTGATTAGATCCTGCCATGTTTTGAAAAAGTCTGTACAGATCCTCTAACTGAGTATTTGATTTTTCCAATTTCAAATAATATAACACATCAGTTTCCCACTGACTTAAAGAGGAGAGTTTGGGTTATTCCAGTTTATCAGAATAGTCTGCGTGCCAAGAGTGTAGTGAATGCAATCACAATTTGTTTGTCTTTCTCCACTTTAAGCCCCTCTGGAAGAACCCCAAACACAGCTGTTAATGGGTTAGGAGGGATTGTGAGTCCAAGGCTGTCAGAGGTAATTAAAAATTTTTGTCCAGAATGATGTTAATTTGGTGCAGGCCCAGAACATGTGACCCAGTGAGGCTGGGGCTTGGTTGCAACGTTTGCAGGTTGGATCATGCCCTGGAAACATTTTGGAGAGTTTTAGTTGAGACAGATGTGCTCGATATATAATTTTGAGTTGTATAATTGTATGCTTTGCGCATATGGAGCTCGAGTGAATTCTCTGCATTGCTACTTTCCACTCCTTTTCTGATATATTAATTGAGAGATCTTTTCCCAGTGTCCTCTTGGATCTTTGAAAGGAAGGGACTGTAAAATGATTTTATATATTGTAGAGATGGAGTCTAACTCCTTGAAATTGAGCAATATTTTTCCAGCGTGGATGAGGGTGCAAGATGAGGAAAATCTGGAAGGTTCTGTTTAACAAAGTTCCTGATTTGAAGATAGTGAAAGAAATGTGTAGCTGGAATGTTAAATTTGGAATGTAATTGTTCATAGGATGCAAAGGCGTTGTCTATATAAAGATCTCTAAGCAAGTTAATTCCAAATTTTTCCAGATATTAAAACTGCATATGTTTGTGAAGGTTGAAAGAGGTGGTTCTCTTGCAGGGTGCCACAGATAGAAGCTTCTCCGTCTTAAAATGCTTTCTACATTGGTTCCAGATTCTAAGTGAGTGGAGCACAATTGGGTTATTAGTGTATTGCCGATAGCGTGTGTTTATTGGAGCACAGAGCAAGGAATACAAAGAAGTACTGCAGGATTTTACTTCTATTGCGGTCCATGCCTGTGTATGTTCTTCTATTTGTGTCCAGGTTCTTATCGCCTGTATATTTGCTGCCCAGTAATAAAACTGGAAGTTAGGTAGAGCCATGCCGCCTTCTGCCTTTTGTCTTTGTAGGGTCGCTCTTTTGATGCGTGGATGTTTTGAATTCCAAATAAATGAGGTTATTGTTGAATCTAATTGCTTAAAGAATGATTTATTAATGTATATTGGGATGTTTTGAAATAAAAAGGAGCTTAGGAAGAATATTCATCTTAACAGTGTTAATTCTTCCAGCTAGTGTGAGATGAAGGGTTGACCATCTATGCAAGTCTTGTTTAATTTTTTCCATGCAGGCACGAAATTTTGTTGATAAAGAGCTTTATGTTTACTTGTGATGTTTACCCAGGTATTTAAACTGTTCTGCAATGATAAAAGGTAGGGTGTCTAATCTAATATTATATGCTTGAGAATTCACTGGAAAGAGTACACTTTTATTCAGATTAATTCTGAGACCAGAGATCTTTTGAAATTCTGTGAGTGCTGCTAAGACTGCAGGCACAGAATTTTCTGGGTCGATATATACAGTACCATGTCATCTGCATATAATGAGATTTTCTGTTCCAGTCCTTCTCTGCTAATCCCCTTTATCTGATCAGTATTTCGACAATGTATTGCCAGTGGTTCAATGGCAATGCAAACAGCAGCGGTGACAAGGGCATCCTTGTCTTGTGCCACGTTCTAGTTTAAAGTAGTCTGAGCAAATGTTATTGATGCAAACTGAAGCTTCTGGGTTAGTATACAGTAATTTAATCCATGCACAAATGTTGGGCCAAACCCAAACTTCTCCAAAATAGTAAAAGGTATTTCCATTCAATCATGTCGAATGCTTTTCTGCATCCAATGATAATAATATTTCTGGGGTGTTTGATTTAGTTGGTGAGTATATTACATTAAACAGGCGTCGAAGATTTGAAGATAAGTGTCGGCCCCTAATAAATCCAGTTTGGTCTTGTGATATTACGAGGGAGCACTTTCTCCATCCTTCTAGCTATGATTTTAGAGAGTATTTTAACGTCGTTATTCAGAAGTGAAATTGGTCTGTATGATGCACATTGTAATAAGTCCTTATTTTGTTTTGGAAAGACAGTGATTAATGCTTGGCGAAAGGTTTGTGGAAGAGATTGGTTATCTCTGGCTTCTGTAAATGTTGCTAATAGGAGTGGAGCTAGCTGAGCGGAGAATTTCTTGTAAAACTCTGCAGGGTAGCCATCAGGGCCTGCTGCTTTTCCACCTTGGAGTGACTTTATAGCATCTAGTAATTCTGATAATGCAGAGGTTTATCAAGTTCCTCCACACTAAAAGCGTCAATTTGTGGTATCTGTAATGTATCCAGAAATGCATTAGATTGTATATTGTCTTCTTTAAACTCAGTAGTATATAGGGATTTATAGTAGTCTCTGAAAGTGTGCATTATATTTTTGTGTTCGATGATTTTATCTCCGTTAATGTTAGTGATTATCGAGATTGCGTTGCGTACATCTTGCTTGTGAATTTGTTGCGCTAAAAGCTTATTAGCTTTCTCTCCATGTTCATAATAATGATGTCTGGATTTGTAAATTAGTTGTTCAGTTTCTTTAGTTGTCAAGAGGTTTAATTCTGAATGTAGAGCCTGCCTCCTCTTATGTAGAGTCTCGCTTGGTAGTCTGGCATGTTCTTCATCTATTTTAGTAATTTCGCTTTTTATCTCTGCTACTTTCTTCGGATTTATTTCTGTGGGAAAGATATGAGATAATCTGTCCTCTTAAGAAGGCCTTAAGAGTTTCCCAGAGTATTCCTGCAGAGATCTCAGGGGATGTATTTGTCTCTAGAAAGAATTTGATTTGTTTGGATATAAATTCAGTACAATTCTCGTCAGCTAATAGAAGCGGTTGAGGCCATCTCTGGGGTGAGTGTATGGGGCTTAGTAATTTCAGCTCCAAGATCATAGGAGCATGG
>NC_053169.1:68642453-68649953 GCF_016835505.1 Polypterus senegalus | reverse complement strand
ATATTATTTGTACAAAATCTTAATTTATTTATCCATTCCTAAATAATTAAATGGGCAGGCTATTTCGTATCAGTGCAATACCGTTTGTTAAAACGGATGACTCCCGCTCTTACGTGCAAGTCTGCCTGGGTATTATAAACTATCGTATCTGTTCAAGTTCTATTTAAATTTTAAATAGAAGGAATTTTTATTTAGTTGACAGAATATTATTCTGGAATAAATCAACTCAAACCTTAAATAACTTATAATATTTTGCTCTCCATAAATATATATCCTGTCAAAATTATACAAATTCAAATATGAACAAGGTGCATAACAAAACCTGGAAATAAAAATAAAATTTGTTCTTTTCAGCAATAACAAATCAAATCATTCAGTTGTCTTTGCTCTTATGTCATTTTATCAGAGCTGGACGCCTGGCATCTTTTTTTGGCAACAAGTTCGTTTATGTTTGGTGTGAGGTTCTGTGTTGTGGAGATTCTCAGGATGGACTGCAGGTGCTCATCAGTGAGGCGACTCCTGTGTGCTGTTTTGTTAGTCTTCATGACTGAGAAGAGCTTCTCACACAGATATGTGGTACCAAACATGCACAAAGTTCGAGCCGCATGTAGACCGAGCTGGAGCATTTGTGCGGGAATGGAGTGAATAAACTGTGCGGACCGTGCGTATCGTACTTTGCCTTCAGTGTGCCATTACACTGCAGCTCAATCACCTCCATCTGAATCTGCACAGCTGCAGTTTCCACATCGACGGCAAATGGGTTGCGAAACAACTCAAAATTGTTTTTTTGTTCTTCAAAGTCACCAAAGCGCCGTGCAAACTCAGTGCGCTCAGTTTATTAGCACAGTGCGTATTTGGGAACACCGTAGTGCCGACTTGGTTCAACATTACTTGGCAACAGGGAAAGTGGGGCAAGTTGCACTGGTGCATTGTGTCTCCCATAAAGTAGCTTCACTTGAAATCACTTTGTGATTTTGCGAGGTAAAGCGTCTGCTGAAGTGTCAGATTCTTCTTTAACTCTTCTGCTTTCTGTATCTTGTGCATTGCATTCAGGTCTTTCAGGTTATCTTGATGTTTTGTCTCATAGTGCCGTCTTAGATTAAATTCTGTAATTACAGCCACATTAGCTCCACAAATGAGACACACGGGTTTACCGGCAATGTCAGTAAACATATACTCAGCCTCCCATCGGTTTTTAAAGGCTCTATGTTCAGAATCACCTTTTCTCTTCGGCATCATGTGGGCTAGCCGCAATAACTTGCAGCATCATAAGCTAGACTTGATTAACGCAGTAAGTGTTCGGCAAGGCAGCTGAAGCGCTGCATTATGGGATCTGTAGTTTATTGTGTTACCAGCGATTCATATCCCCGGGCCATTAATAACAATAATATAAAAAATGATCTCGCGGGCCGGATATAATTACACGGCGGGTCGGATGTGGCCTGCGGGCCTTGAGTTTGACACATATGGACTAAATAGAACTTGAAAAGATATATTTTTTCAAATGTGATCGCGCAATTCAGATCGAGTTGACCAGCACTACAGTACATCGAGCCCGCGTGCTATTGTGGTTTTGCCTGCGTGCCTCAATAAGTTACCCTCCCCTCGCTCTTACTTTTTTACCGTTCATCTAATGAATACACTGAGTATGGCTTTACCAAAACAATCATTGATCGTGAATAAAGTATCCATTATTCATAAAGCTTCAATTGGTGATCTGTCTTTCTGCGTTAACCGCATATTCATACGTCTCAAACCAAGGGGATGCGAGGCTAAAATGAATTGGGAAGCACGCGTACATACTCAGTGCATCCCCTCTCGGGAATCGAACCTCGGACGTCGGCGCTGGAGGCGAAGCCTCTACTATTGCACCACGGCGTGTGGTTTGTCTATTTGAGCGTAGCAGTGTAATTCGGTTTTTGTTCAGCAGTCTTTGGAACTGTTGCTTTTGTCTGCGCACTGCGTCAGTTCACGTGAGCCGCTGAATATGGTTTTATATGTCACTCGCTCGCTTCTAATTGTTTCGCTGCCTTCTTAATTATATAATGCATGTTTTCTTCAGCGCTTTTTGGAGCTCTTCCTGGTTTTCTACGTACTGCGTGATTACGTGGGAGGCGTGATGATGTCACACGAAACTCCGCCCCCACGCTTTGAGCTCAACTCCATTACAGTAAATGGAGAAAAATAGCTTCTAGTTATGACCATAATGCGTAGAATCTCGAAATGAAGCCTGCCCAACTTTTGTAAGGAAGCTGTAAGGAATGAGCCTGCCAAATTTCAACCTTCTACCTACACGGAAAGTTGGAGAATTAGTGATGAGTCAGTGAGTCAGTCAGTGAGGGCTTTGCCTTTTATTAGTATAGATATATATATATATAGTAATCCCTCCTCGATTGCAGGGGTTGCGATAGGTGAAAATCTGAGAAGTAGAAACCATATGTTTGTATGGTTATTTTTATATATTTTAAGCCCTTAGAAACTCTCCCACACTATTGATAAATATTCTCCGCACAGTTATACAGTAAACCCTTGTTTATTGCGGTTAATCAGCTCCGGAGAGATAAATGAATTTCCACGAAGTAGGATTCTTTATTTATAAATCTTTATTTATAAATATTTTCGCAGTTAGAGCATAGAAAACTTGTTTACGACTTTCTAAATACGTTTTTTAACATTATTAGAGCCCTCTAGACATGAAATAACACCCTTTAGTCAAAAGTTTAAACTGTGCTCCATGACAAGACAGAGATGACAGTTCTTTCTTACAATTAAAAGAATGCAAACATATCTTCCTCTTCAAAGGAGTGCGCGTCAGGAGCAGAGAATATCAGAGAGAGAGAGAAAAGTAAACAAAAATCAATAGGGCTGTTGGGCTTTTAAGTAAACAAAGCACCGTGATAAAGCCGCCGCAATGAAGGGATCAATGTGAAGGTAGTCTTTTCAGCATTTTTTAAAGGTGCGTCAGTATCTTCTAAGCAAACAGCCTCTGTGCAAACAGCCCCTCTGCTCACACCCCTTGGCAGGAGCAGAGAATGTCAGAGACAGAGGAAGAGAAAAGCAAACAATCAAAAATCAATATGGGCTGTTAGAGCTTTGAAATGTGCAAAGCACCACGTAGGAAGCATATCATATATCATTGAAGAGTTTTATTTAATATGTAATACGTGCTCTGATGGGTAGCTTCTCAGCCATCCGCCAATAGCGTCCCTTGTATGAAATCAACTGGGCAACAAACTGAGGAAGTGTGTACCATAGATTAAAAGACCCACTGTCCGCAGAAATCCATGAACCAGTGAAAAATCCGTGATATATATTTAGACATACATTTAAAATCCGCGATGGAGTGAAGCCGCGAAAGTCGAAGGGCGATATAGCGAGAGATCACTGTATATATATATATATATATATATATATATATATATATATATATATATATATATATATATATATATATATACATATATATATATATATACATATATATACATACATATATATACATACATATATACATTGTCACACATGTGCGATTAGGAGGCAGTCAAAGAGCCTAAAGGTGAGTGAAACATCGCGAGATAGAGGGTTGTCACGTGGTACTTACCTGAATCTCTTTTGCTCAACAGAAAACTTGAAGAAAAATAATTCCTCCACTTCCAGGATTCCAAAATGGCCGCATGGCGTTACTTCCGCCCACCATGATGACGTCACTTCCGGCTCCATCAATCCACCTCACTTCCGTCCCATCATGATGACGTTGTTTCCGGTTCCTGTTTTCAACGTCACTTCTTGCCAACCATTTCCTGTCCCATAATCCTTCTCTGTATAAAGTCGCCATTTTGACTGAAGAAATCTGTTCATTGTTTTGCTCTGAGACTTTGAATCGTTATTTTCTTTAATTGTCTGGACGACAATATATGGGGGCGGTCCCCAAAACTTTGTTTTGTGTTGTGTAAGATTCTTTTAAAGAAGAATAACCATCACAATTGGCGTAGCTTCGACAGGATTGTTCTTTGTTTATTTAAAGATGTCGGAAGAACAGGACCTGAACACCGTTCTGAGCACCATCATGGGCGATCTGCAAACCCTGAAGATACAGATGGGTGAGACAAGGACCCAGGTAGCAGAAGCCAACGCTCGTGCTGCTGCTGCTGCTGCTGCAGGTGTACGGACGGAGGTCACTCGGCCACCACCTATTGCTACACTAACAGAATCGGACGACATCGAGACATACTTCTTGATTTTCGAGCGTACCGCTAAGCGGAACGCATGGCCAAGGTCGGAATGGGCGTACATACTGGCTCCCTACCTGAAGGAGCGCAGAGAGCCTATTATGATCTAACTGAGGAGCAGGCAGCTGATTATGGCGCTCTAAAAAGGAGGTCTTCAAAGCGCCACGGCGTATCTCGGAACAGCAGGCGAGAGAATGGAGGGAGTGGCAGTTCGATCCAGAGAGACCGATAAGAACCCAGGGCTTTGAAGCTTGGGGAAAGTATGTGCTGGCTACGACCCGACATTAATAATTTACATAAAAATGCCGAGCTTCTAGCATGTGAAACTTTTGTGCATGCCCTCCCTGACCATATCGCCCAGCAAGTACGGAAGCATAATTTTGAGGACATGGACTCCTTAATCCAGATCACTGAGCGTCACTGGGTGGCTTGCAAATCAGGGAAATCAGAACGGTTCTCCCGCTGAACCCAACAGGCACGTGGGGCAACTCGGGAGCCCACCCGACAAACTCCCGAACCTGCCGTCCGTAAGCGGGACAGAGGTGCCAGTCTTCCCGCTGTTTCAAGTGTGGGGAGATTGGACATCTGTCCCCTAACTGTACCATCGAGCCCATGGATTGCTCATTAGTTAAGGGAGAAAGGTATTGTGCCACTGTGACTAATCCTTTATCTCTTCCATATACAGGTGCAGTTATTATAAATGGCAGGAAGGTAAGAGCAATGTTTGATTCCGGAGTAACATTTCCATTGTTGCCACCCGTTTCGTTTTACGCAACAGTGGACTAGGATAAAAACTAGTCTAAAATGTATTCATGGGGATATCGGTATTATAAAACGCCAGATGTGTGTATCAGTAAATCATCACCTACGAGCATGGCCATGGCTGTATTACGGATCCCCTTTTCCAGTTATATTGGGTAGAGACTGGAATAAAATTACCAGCGGTAATAACGTAACTGTACCTAAGAAACATTTAGGCTTAGTAATGGAGAATACTGCTCCGACTGCCTCCACGCCATGTCCCACAGTAACACGGACCCATACGGGTACCCAATGTGAAGAATTGATGTCCCATCGACCTCTGCGGGAACTAGTGCAGTTAACGCAGATGGCGTGGAGACAGAAACCACACCCTTAAGGTCGCACAAGACCCTATACAAGATTTAACTGCCCAATTTCTATTAACACCATCGTCTTTTAAAGGGAACAATGGAGCGATGATTCCTTAAAAATATTAGGAATGCATGTAGTATCTACCGAGGGTTATACAACCTGGATCCCATGCCACCGATGCGTTCTTTGTACTTAAAAACAATTATTATATAGAGTGGCAGAACACGAGGGAGAAGTCGAGCGTTGTTGTTAATTCCACGCACTTTCGCGAAAGGTGTGTGAATTAGCACACGCTCACCTTCTTGGAGCCCACTTAGGCTCCGAAAAACATTAGAGAGAATAAAGCTCCGATTCTATTGGCCGGGAATTAACGAGGAGGTCCGGCGATTTTGCTCTTCCTGTCCTGAGTGTCAACTTGCCAGATTCCTAGAAGGACGCGAGCTCCTCTCGTTCCCCTTCCCCTTATTGATATCCCTTTTGAGCGAGTGGTATCGATCTCGTAGGACCATTGGAACCCTCGTTAAAAGGTTTAAATATATTTTGGTGCTAGTAGATTATGCCACTCGCTTTCGGAAGCTGTTCCATTGCGCTCAGCTAATACAAAAACATCGCGCGGGAATTAGTAGGGATATTCGCCGTGTTGGATCCCAAAGAGGTTTTAACGGACCAAGGGACTCCTTTCACATCGGAGACGTTCAGGAAGTAGCCAAATTACTCGAATAAAACATCTGAAAACGTCTGTCTATCATCCCCAAACTGGCGGATTGGTAGGCGTTTCAATCAAACTTTGAAACAGATGTTACGCAAGGTAGTTAACGAGGATGGAAGAAACTGGGATCAGTTGCTTCCTCTCGTTTTGTTTGCTGCTCGGAAGTCCCTCAGACCTCTACTGGTTTCTCTCCTTTGAATTATTATATGGAAGACAACCCAGAGGGCTTTTGGATATGTTAAAGAAGGATGGGAAGAGGAGGTCCTCCCAACTTCAAATATTCTTGAATATATCGCAATTCGCGATAGATTAGAGAAAATCAGACCTATTCTAAAAGAAAATTTGGAAAAGGCACAAGCAGCGCAGTCCGTTATTATAACGAAACACCACCATTGGAATTTGTCGGGTGATCGTGTAATGGTACTCGTCCCAACTTCTCATTCAAAGTTGTTAGCACATTGGCAAGGCCCTTATGAAATTAAAGAAAGAAAAGGTCTCGTTGATTATTTGGTTAAACAACCTAATCGGCGACCAACTGAGCAAGTACATCATATTAATTTGCTGAAACCATGGAAGGACAGGGAACTGATCCCTCGTCCAATCAGCCTCGTTCTCTTTTTATGTCATGTGCCCATCTTAATTTTGGCCCGATTTGACATCAAACAACGACAAGATCTCGAGGCTATCTTGTCTGTCCCTAAAGTTGTGGGCGAGATACCGGGCGTACTGCGTTGATTGTTCACGATATTATTACTAACCCTGGAGTGATTGTCAGAGAGACCTTATAGGCTCCGGAGGCAAAGCGGAAGTAGAGTTGGAAATTAGGCGAATGCTAGAATTAGGGGTTATTGAGGAGAGTCATAGCCCTTGGTCTAGTCCAATTGTCTTAGTTTCTAAACCTGATGGGTCGTGGAGATTTTGTAATGACTTTCGCGACTCAATCAGGTCTCTAAATTTGATCGTTATCCCATGCGGTGGATGATTTACTTGATCGGTTGGGGGCGCTCAATTCCTAACTACTCTTGACATGACGAAAGGGTATTGGCAAATTCCCTTAGCGGACTCCGCCAAAGAAAAAAACGCTTTTAGTACACCCAGTGGACATTGGCAATACAGGTCCTTCCTTTTGGCTTGCGGGGCACCAGCTACCTTCCAGCGTCTGGTAGACACACTGCTAAGGCCCCACAATTCATATAGTGCTGCCTACCTAGATGTGGTCATTTATTCCAGCACGTGGAAGGATCATGTATGGCAGGTTAAAACAATACTCTCCAAGCTAGCATCTGCTGGTCTTGAATTAATCGAAGAAATGTTTTTGGATTAAGAGAAGCCAAATATTTAGGCTACCTAGTAGGAGGGGTGTTGTTAAACCACAATGTTCCAAAATTGATGCCATTCTTAATTGGCCCGTCCGATGAATAGCGGCAGGTACAAGCATTTTGGGATTGG
>NC_053169.1:68592453-68637453 GCF_016835505.1 Polypterus senegalus | reverse complement strand
TGATTTGATTTGTTATTGCTGAAAGGAACACATTTTATTTATATTTCCAGGTTTTGTTATGCAGCATGTTCATATTTGAATTTGTATAATTTTGACAGGGTATATTTTTATAGAGAGCAAAATCTTTTGGGATATTTAAAATCTAAGTTTATTTTTTATATAAAATTACATAAGAGTAAAGAAATTTGAATGTTTGTTCTTTTAACGTTTACTTTATTTCTAACTTGTATAATTTAGACAGGATATATTTTTATGGAGAGCAAAATATTATAAGTTGTTTAAGGTTTGAGTTGATTTATTCACGAATCATATTCCTGTCTGTTTTACCATTCCTACCAAAGATATTTCTGTCGACTAAATAAAAATTCCTTCTATTTAAAATTTAAATAGAACTTGAACAAATACGATAGTTCATAATATCCACGCAGACTTGCACGCGTAAAGCGGAGTCATCCGTTTTAACAAGCAGCGTATTGCACTGATACGAAATATCTGTGTGTGTATATATGTAGATATGTATGTATATGTAGATATGTATGTATATATATATATGTATGTGTGTGTATGTATATATGTATGTGTGTATATGTATGTGTATATATGTAGATATATATATATGTATGTATATATGTGTATATATATATGACAACAACACTCATCACTCACAACAGTGACAAAACAATTACATTGACAATCATGTTACGTTATTTTCAAAATGTTTCCTTTTCTTTTCATTGCTTCTTTAACACACTACTTCTCGCATGCCTTGGTATTTTGCTAGTACATATATATACATACATATATATACATATATATGCATACATATACATATACACATATACATATACATATATATACACATACATATACATATATATACACATACATATACATATATATATATATATACACATACATATACATATATACATATACATATATATATATACACATATATATACATATATATATATATATATATATATATATATATATATATATATATATATATATATATATATATATATATATATATATATATATATATATATATATATATATATATATACATATACATATATATATATACATTACATTTACGTATCATCTGGTCCATTGGCGGACCGTGCATCTCACACCTAGGCCTTCAGTACTGCTCCATTTGAATCAACCCGCCCCTCAAAAACTAATTTATGGTTTATCTTAATATGCAGAAACACAGCATGAAGAGCCGCTGCATCGCAGATAGAATCGCAACATTTTACTCACCAAAAATTCTGATTATTTCTAAACAAAATCCATCCTCCTCTCTTTCCTCAAAAACAGTTCAATCACTCTGTCGTACGGATTATCCATGCGCCTCAGTTCCATCAAAAAGTCCCTTTCTATCCCAATCAAAGCTAATGATGAATATCGAACCTGTGGCTTCTATCCAATTAATGGGTCTAAATACGGTGTCGTCGCCGTACGCCTGCTACAGAGCCGTACTGACACCAACTCAAAATCTGATTTGTTGAAGCAACAGGTTAATCGACATTTATTCTGTGTTAGAGTGCCTGCACAACAGATTGTAAAGTCCTCTCTGCCTGCCAACAAATGATGGCTGAAATGTGATTGGTTAAATGCTTTAATACGAAAATACATGCCTGGAAGCAGCACAACCATCGGAAAAGCAATGAAAGGAAGTGGACAGACTATTTGGAATTATTTAATAAGCATTCATGGAGAAAATATAATTAACATCAGTTTGTGATTCAGATAATTTTACTTATGAATATGCTAAGCACAGTCCTTCACCCGCGAATATTTACCTTATATGGGCAGGCACTCAATTACGTGGGAGGCGTGATGATGAAAGCAACTCCGCCTCCACGCCATCGAGCAGCAGTCTATTACAGTATATGGACGAAAAAATAGGTTCCAGTTATGACCATTACGCATAGAATTTTGAAATGAAACCTGCCCAACTTTTGTAAGTAAGCTGTAAGGAATGAGCCTGCCAAATTTCAGCCTTCTACCTACACGGGAAGTTGGAGAATTAGTGAGTGAGTGAGCGAGTCAGTCAGGGCTTTGCCTTTTATTAGTATAGATATAGTTATATACCATAGTTCCTGGTACAGAGCAGAACTGTCATCAAGCAGTGTGCTGTGACTTTGTGCTCTGCAAGATGAAACACCTCCTTCTGGAAACACTGGTAACACTAACACAGCCCTCAGCAACCCTCAGGAATATTTCCCACATCATATTAGGATCAGCAGTTGTACCCAAATCTGCAAGTTCCTCACACAAACTACATGCAGACTCCTCAGAAACAGCCCGATCTTGGAGTCTGACCAGGTCCAGCCTCATTTTCCTAGTAGGTGGTAAACTACTGGATATTAGCTGGATCTTCAGAATAGCAACAACAAGTATGTGGTCAGAATTCATAAACTGGGCACTTTTTAAGACACTGCAGTTTTGCAAGAGCCTCATGCATCTGCCCACAAGGATGTGATCAATCTCCTTCATCACACTACCATTACTGGATTACCCAGTCCAACGATGCAGCTCAGGGTGTTGTAACCAGCAACCAGCATTTATTAACGTTTTACAATGTCAAAAAAAAAAAAAGAAGCCACTTTCACCATGGTCACCAGACCCATGCGGACCAAGATAATCCTCATACCCAGCCCTGTCAGTGCCAGTGGCTGTATTGAAATCATCCATGACGAAAGGAGTGTCACCTCGTATCCACCCATCAAGCACAGAGTATAGTTGCAAATAAAATGTCCCCCTCACCGTGACATCACTCACCATGGTAGGAGCATACACTGAGACAACAGAGAAGGCTCCCAGAGAGTGATGTAATCTGAGACTCGTAATACAATCATTGAAAGGGGCAACATTGGGCACCAATGGAAGAAGCCGATCCACTACAACAGCAGCTACTCACTGAGTATGACAACAATCAGAGCGATTAGACCAATAAAAGGATAATAATAAAAATAAAAAAAAGAGCACATACAGAATTCTGGCCAGTCACAGATCTGTGCACCACAGAGAGTGCTGCCACTGAAATGTGGAGTTTATGCAGCTCATCCGACAGCAGAGGAAGATGATCCTCATGCCCAACAGACAAGACATTCCACGTGCCTAACCAGATGGGCTGCTTCCAATTGGGAGTAGAGTGCTGTTGTGCAGTGGGCTATGCCATAGCACCCTACCAGTTCTGATCCCTGATAGGCCTGACCCGATTGGTTCTCTCAGAGTTTTGACTTTTCCGGGGATTGGGCAACCTGAGGGCTTTCCCCATTCACTTCACAATGCGAGCAGATTTCCTATGGGTGTCTGTAGCACAGCTACTCCCGCGTAAAGTAGAAAGGAGTCCTTTCTGTCATCTCAGAGCTGCATGGTTTTTTTTTTGGTTTTTTTTTATGGTGGCTGGAGTGCCAATCCTGCCACCAACCCCCATTATTTCCCTACAACTTGGAGGAACACTTGCAGGGCTGAGGACTGGATGTAGTTTAACATCATACCCAGTCCTCACTGGTGAAAATAATACATCACTGTGGTACACTTCTTATAGCAATCGATGTTACAATGGTCCTTTACACATAAGAAGCCCACATTTTCTTTCACAAAAATATGGTATTTTTTAGAATTATCAAGGCATTAACATTTTTAATGCTTGAGCCTATACCATTGTCTACATCAACCCCATGTTCTTTTATGCCTCATTTTGTAAACTAACTTTGATTTTCTTAACAGGTCAAATTACATACATCATGCTCGCAATGAAATGTTTTGATCTCTGTACAGCTGAGTGTGCCAATACAAAGATTATTAATTAATGGATGTATCTGAAAGATACTTTTGTGTTTCTGAATATGATTATAAAGCTTATTGGTACACTAATAATACAATGCCAATTAAAGGGGCATGGGGTAACACCCCAGAATATTTCAGAATAAACCATTGAAAGTATAGTAATTACTTTTACAAACCCAACCTCCATAAACTACTCCTATATTAAAGCATTTTCACTGAAAATGATGTTAAAATGCAAGCTTGAATTAACTGGCAAATGACACAATAGCAGCAGAAGTCTACAAAGACATCATGATTGCTTTTAAAAATAAACTTACAATTTTTTGTGAGTATCCAACTAACTGGACCTTGCTGAGAGCTGCATTTACATCTTGAATGTTATAGCAGGGTTTCCATGTTGTGACATCTACAGCATCTTTAAGTGAAGATGGAAGAAGCCTGTTAAAGAAAATAACATTCAATGTATGAAAAGCTAAATAATAAATATATATTTATTTCAGTAAATGCTGAAAAGGAAAGAAGGTAAAAGACACATAACTTCAGTTGTATAGCTTTTATCATGCACACCTGGTATATTTGAGTAGACATGTACTTTTAATGCTTCAACTTATATATTTTATGCCCTAATCAGTGTATTTACTGAAATGATTTTCTTTGTGCAGCTCTTCAATTCAACTGACCCATCAATATTACTGTTAATTACAAACATTTTCCTTTAAAAGTGTTGCATGATTTATCCAGATAATTATCAATCGTCTTGTTTACAGGAGTCCCAGAATTAACCATTTCTACTATAAGCTTTAATTGTAACAATACGGTCCATATGCACTTTGTTTTCAACCTATTTTAAACCTTGTGACATCACCAGTGAGTCTACCAGAGTGCCCTGATCAAAGTTGTGCTGCTCACTTGTCATTATCATTAAAAAAGAAAAATCAGTAAATAAAAATGTAAATGTGTTATACCAAACAGTTATAATACTATGACTTGAGGTAAGCCTCCCCATACCCACAACGAGTACAATAAATAATACACTAATCAAAAACACATCGTCTGTTACAAACATAATGTTAGGGTCACATTTTTGACAAATATTACTTAATATAAATGTTGTTTTAGAAAAAAATTACAATTTAAAACTAGGAGGACAAATTTTAAGAAACAAAGTTGTAGAAATCTTATTAATGGTCGGCCAAAACTTTACAACTCAATGTGTTACAACCATGAATATGTCAGACAGAATCTTGAAAGGTTATGACGTAAAAAATATTGGTGTACTTCTAGATGGGCTTAAAGTGGAGAAGGACAAACAAACTGTAATTGCATTCACTACACTTTTGGCATGCACTTATTTTGCTAAACTGGAAGAATCCTAAATCTTTTAAGTCAGTGGGAAACTGATGTTTTATACTATTTGAAATTGGAAAAAATAAAATTCTCAGAGGATCTGTACAGAACTTTTTCAAAACCTGGCAGGATCTAATCAATAATATTTTAGAATAAGCTCTTAAAGCACCGAGGAAGCAATTATCTCCGGATTTCTTTCTCTTCTCCATTCATCTCTATTGCCCTATTAAACTAATCAATTTAGGTATGTTTACAAGCTTTAAGTTTTACTCCGTTGGCCATATTCTCTTTCTCAGGGGTGGGGGACGATTTGTTTTCAATCTTATTTTTTGTAGAAATTGATCTATTTGTATGGAATGATTACAATGAAATTAATAAAATATCACCTGACAAACTCCACTGATGTAAACCACATTTTAAGGTATGAACATTTCAAAATTCCAGGACATTTTAGGACTTTTCCATGACCAACAGTCACAAAAACCCAAGACTACTTTACAGTCTGGATTTAAATATCCACAGCAAAATTAAAGGAACCTAATATGAACACTCATGAACTCAAACACATGACCTACCTTACATTGCTGATTACTACATTTAAAAAAATAGATATAACATTTTCTGGAAAACGAATGTGCAATAATGTATGTGGTGTGCGCAGAGATGGGTCATGCAAATGTGTTAAGAGTAAGGAAGCAAAATATACAAAGAAATCATGGAAAAAATTTTGTTTGAGCGCTGTTTACAGCGCTGTTGTGGTAGCAGAACTACAGAAACTTAGTTGGGGTACTAGTGAATCAATACCTGTTAGGCTAATTAATAAATAAAAAAAAAAAATGTTAGCATATTTCAGGTATAATTGCTGCGGATAAAAAGTATGAGGTATATCTTGGGAAGGATTATTATGCACACTGTATTACTCTTTCTTTAAAAAGATTACTAATGTCTTCGCCAAGACTTACCTAAATAACTTGATGACTTGTCCATCATATTTAACACCCAGATTTCAGACCTTCACTTTTAGTCGCATAAAAAGACAAAGATGGCGATAAGTAGAGTTCTCACAAGCACTATTGGTTATTACACTGGCACACAAACAGCTTGGTGGTGCAGTGGTGAGATATGATGATAGCCCACAAATGGTTCAAGCAAGTTCATAAAAGAATTACTTGCTTCCTGCGATACTCTGTGTAGTGGCAAGGTTGGCACCAGACTACACTTTGGGAGTCTTATAGTTCAGGACTGACCGGGATCAGACATGAGAGTTGTAAGACCTGGAGACAGACACTAAAAGATGGTTATTTCCAAACACAACAGTGCATTTTATTTACAGGTGCACAATATATATATAAAAAAAAAAACACACACAAAAAGCAATGTCCCTATCAAAACCATTTGTGGTCTATGGCCGGCCAATACCCCCAGGCTGCCAGATGGAGCGCTCCCTGCAGCATGGAGGTGCCCCAGATACCAGCAAGGAATCATGGATTATGGTTTTCCCCTACAAACCTGCTGGATACCCCAGGGGCCAACAGAGGACGCTGCAGGGATGCCCAGAGAGTCACATGTGCTCTATAACCTGGAAGTGCCTCATAGGCAAAGCGACAGCGGAAGTGACATACTTCCGGGGTGAAGCAAAGGACTTTTTATCTAACACGGAAGTGATAAGGAATCATGGACCAAAGAAGGGGAGACACTTCCGGGTCAGGGACTATTAAAGGACTGTGGGAAAGCCCAGACACTGAGCTGAGCTGGGTGGAAGGGTGGCAATGCGTCTGGGAGTGTGGAGGATTGATTATCGAGTATTTGTATTGTTTAATGAGAATTGTGGATAGAAGGGTGCTTTGTGCATGTTGTGTTAATAAAAAGTCAACCATTTGGACTTTTATCTGGTGTCTGGCATCTTGCACAAGGGTTCAAGGGAGTGATAGTGTCTCCTGTGACAGTGGCATAGACGGCAGGATTCTGCGGCCGTCGTTTTGGCAGAGGACCGGTTTACAAATTTTCTGTGGGCAGAGAACCCAAAGAAGGTGACGTTCAGATACACAGCAACAGCGCCGGAACCTACATTCACCAAGTCCGATATGTGGAAGAAGAAGGGCAAGCAGAGCAACAACGCCAGCAGAAGAGCCACTTCGGGAGGAGTTATGGAGCGGCTACACAAGTCGGGAGAAACCTCCGGAGACAGACGATCACTCTGAGGTACGTGCCAGGGATTTAATTACAAATCTGTTTATAATAACACACTTTGTCCCGTGCATGTACATCGGAGAAGATCACCTGGAGGCTCTGTGGGAATAAAATTACATTCCTGAAGTCAGTGGCACGCTCCAGTTCGAGCCGACGAGCACTAAAGGGGACTTTTGCATGTCGGCGGCCAGCGAGGGACACGTGATCGACCCTAGTGTTTTCTGGGAAGGAGGAGGTCTGCGTCCCGCTGTCTGCGCCTTCATCTGCGAAGAGACGGACTTGGACGTTCCGAAGGGGAATGGGGAGGCAAGCGAAGCACAGCTCATCCCGCAAAAAGGTAAGGAGGGCCGGGAAGTGGCTGATTGGTCCGCCGACAAACTGACACAGGCGGATCACAGTCAGCCAAAGATGGCGGCCCGGTCCTCCAGAGAGAACTCAAAATCCCAGAAGCCTCCGCGAAGCCCATCAGAACACATGCTGAAAGCGGACATGTTCATTGGCTCCCAGCTGGTAGGTAAAGAGAACGAGGAAGTGAACCTGCCTCCAGACTAATTAATTCATTCTTTTGACGTACAGGCTCTTGAAAAAATAATCGAGCCCGTACATAGTGTTTTGCAGATGTTGACGGCGATAAAAAAGATTGTAGGGGATTTGGGAGAGACAGCTGAGGCGCCCATCTGGAAGATAGAGGAGTATCTGCAGCGATTAGGCCAGGAGTCTCCCGTATTAATTAATGGGGCGATACAGGTAAGCGAGACCTGTATCGTACATAACAGGGGGACGCAGTGTGATCAGGGCCTGCGTCTAATAATTAGTGGGTGCCAAATCACTGCAAGCCCTACAAGGGACTGTGAAACGATGACAGACCGGTTGGGGGAAGGGCCGATCGAGCCGGAACAGCTGGATGGTGCTGTCTCTCAGAGCGATTCGGTCCTGAAGACCCCAGCCCGTGTTATAAATAAATCTAAAGGGGTGCCGACAGAAAAGGGGCTTTCTTTTACTTATAGAGAGACCCAAACTGTGGACAAGCCCCAGATTAAACAGAAGGTTCCTAAAATAAAACGGGGGTCTCCTGACAAAGTGGAAAAGGGCCATAAAAGCACAAGGGCAGCCGGTGAATCCTCCGTAGTGGAGAAAAGGGTGGAGCTAGAAGTGCCGAGGTGCTTTCAGTCTCGCAGAGGGATGCAACCGGAGGGACAGCAGCTGTGCTACAAATGCCGCAGGCCGGGCCATGGATGGCGAAGCTGTCCTAGGAGGACAGGGGTGTAAAGACCTGATTTTTATACTGTTCCTTCTAGGTTTTCACGGGAGTGACAAAGACATCGTCAAGGCTCGACCAGTGGATCCTCCTGGAGGAAGATGTCCCTCGGGGGGCCGGATGCTCCAAACCATGGTTATTTCGCCGGGGGGAGAGTACTGTGGTCTATGGCCGGCTTGTCATCCCGGCTAATACCTCCAGGCTGCCAGATGGAGCGCTCCCTGCAGCATGGAGGTTCCCCGGAAACCAGCAGGGAAGCATGGACTAGAGTTTTCCCCTTCAAACCTGCTGGATACCCTAGGGACCAACAGAGGACGCTGCAGGGAGGCTCAGAGAGTCACATGTGCCCTATAACCTGGAAATGCGTCATAGGCAAAGTGACAGCGGAAGTGGCGGCCTTCCGGGGTGAAGAAAAGAACTTTTTATCTGACCCGGAAGTGATAAGGAATAATGCACTGAAGGGATGGGAAACACTTCCGGGTCAGGGACTATAAAAGGATTGTGGGAAAGCCCAGATGTTGAGCTGAGCTGGGTGGAAGGGTGGCAACGGGTCTGGGAGTGGAGGAATTGTTTATTGTATTGGAGAATTGTGATTATTTAATGAGTATTGTGGAGAGGAGGGTGCTTTGTGCACTTTGTGTTAATAAAAAGTCAACTATTTGGACTTTTATCTGGTGTTTGGCGTCTTGGACAAGGGTTCAAGGGAGCGATAGTGCCCCCTGTCACATAGTTAACATCATTTACAGTGAATTACCAGTCACAAATGTGAAAAATACTCAAAAATAAAAAAATTTATATACACAAAAACCATAGTCTTTCCAAATAAAGAAAATGTGCTGAAACTACTAAATGTGAAGAAACTACACAAATTAAGTCCCATGAATGCACTAAAATATTTACAAGAAGGAAAAAAAAAACCCCAAAAACAAATCCAAAGCTATTAAGATACCTTCACCAAAAAATGATACAACTAGAAGATATCTATATTTACTTAAAATGCATACAACTAAGGCACATGCTGCTGTTTGGTATACTGAAAGAAATTGCTATACCAACCACACTCACCACCTGACTGAGTCCAAAGATGACCCCTATAGGCAGGAAGTGTCTCTTATATTTGGGAGCGAAACTCTCAGCCAATTTGACAAAATGCCAATCTCTTTCTCCAACAATGGCTGACACCATTACATTCTGCACAGGTACTATGCTCAATTCTTTCAAGGCCCATAATAAAAAGCACCGCGGCCTAGTGTGCTCGCCATGAGGATATTACCCTTTCTTGGGTCCTTCTCAAAACAAATGAATGCATGTACGAACTAAAACACACTGTACTTATTGCCATATTGCACAGCCTTAACTTTAAACCACCACAAGACTGACTACAGCTATAAAATAAAGCTGTGTCAATGTTGGGAAATGCACAAGCAGAATTTTATAGGGAATATAAGGTGCATGAGTAGTGTGGGTAAAGGCTCATCCATCACTAGGCTCTACAGAGAGAGGTTAGGAGCACGAACTGATACAGTGCCTTGCCGCACCCACTACACAACAAACCAACTCAGGATCCAGATTAGCACCCGGGTGCACCCATGCAACGGGCGACACCTCAGCACCCCACTAGTTCAGATGTAGTGGAACAGTGTGAGGTTTTTTTATGGTGGCTGGAGTGCCAATTCTGCCACCAACCCCGAGGTTTTTCCCTGCAGGTTGGAGGGCCTGCATGCAGGGATGGATGCAGATTAACGTCCTGTACAGAGGGATATATTTATCTTACTGTTGATTAAAATGTATTCAAAATGAATCATGAACAAATAAAAGAAATAAGTATTAGATTTTATTAAGCACGAGCACTGTAAAAATTAAACTGGAAAGGCTTAGACCTGTTATTTTTTATGTATCTGAATAAGCTGTGTGGCAAAGACATTATATAGGTGTTGACCCGACACAGACAAGTAAAAATAAACAAAAAGATTTATTTTCTTCATCTGTGGGCTATGCCTTCCTCGTACCCACAGACACAACACAGTCCCAAAAGCACATAAAAGCAAACATGACTCTTTTCTTCCTCCACTCCTCGCAGGCAGCTTCATCCTTTTTGTCCTCCTCCTGACTCTGGTGCCCCGAGTAGTGGCCGCAGGCTCCTTTTATAGCCCTCTCTAATTAGGCTGCACTTCTGGGTGTGGCTGCATTCCAGCCCACACGGACTCAATAAGCCATGCAGCTACTCCCGGTGGTGGCCACAGAGCCCAACAGGTCTGAGCCCTTAAGTCCCATGCCTGTGGCCCTGATGCAACTCAGGGGGCCTGCCACCACGTGTTCTGGGGGACGTAGTGTGCATCCCATGGCTGGTCCCCAGGTCCCAGTTTCAAATGGGCGTCTCAGCTGGGCAAGGGTCCCAGCCATCCGCCACAGCTGGAAACCACCAATATATTATAGACTGAAGGTCAAGTGTGCACTGAAGGATGGGGAGAGTGAATTCCACTACTCCACATAAAGATATATGAACTTGAGGTTGTAAATACTGGTGGCAACACCTGGACCAGTACTAGGCGGGACTAGGCCCTGCCAAGCATATGTGATGTATGGGAAAGATGCTATGCCCAGTGAACTGGGAAATACTGGTGGAACCAGTTAGAGGCAGAATAGCAGGGAACAGAATGTTACGGAGTCAGATGACAGAGAAAAATGTGTTGGGAGATAACAATTGTTATAAAATTATGGTTTGCCCATCCATGGACGCTCATTTCACTTGATTTGGGTCTGTGTATGCATCACGCAAGAAAAGTCCAATTCTGCTGCCTTCCTGACACTCCATGTGCCTTCCTGAGAAAAGTTGTGCTGCTGTGATCTATGCCACGACAACTAGAATGGAAATGAGATCAAATACTACATTATTGCAAAGGTCAATGCAACTGTTCTTTCATCTTTATAGCCTGTGAATAATTTGACAGACAGTTTAAACACACTCCCTCTAGACCACTGCTAGAAGCTCTGGCCACTACCAAAAAACCTCACACTGTTCCAAACGTAGTGATGAAGTGTCAGCCGCTGCACTCTGGTCCCAATCCAGATGGTGGTTCATGTGTTGGGTGCGGCAACACATCATCAGCGCATGCTCCCAACCAAGACGTTTCATTATTGTGTAAAATGTAGCAATAGGGTATAGGTAAAACTGAAACGGAGAACAATAAGTATTAACCTAGCAGAGGACTATTAAAACTGCTGACAGCCTCTCTTATTGCTAAACAGTAAACTGCACATTAGTGTTAAACATGAATTATAATTGGAAATATATGGTATGTCTTAAACAACTCTAGTATAAAAAATATTGAGACCTATAATAAATACACACACAAAGAACACCAAATGTACTGATGATGCTTTGAGAGGCTTGAATGGAAAATAAATGGATGAGGATTACATAGATAAACAAAATCAAACTGCTTTGATTGCATCATGCAATAATGACAAGTAAAAGGAACCTTAATATATTTAAATATACTGCAATACCACATAAGACAAACTTATGGAAAAATTCTACATACAGAACTTAACCAACACAGCAGCTACTGGGTCATGGTTTGACCTGAAGTACCTCCATTTTGGAAGCATATCGAAAAATGATAGCCATAACATTTGACATTTCATTTCTAGGCAGCCATGTAAGTGATGTGTACTTTAAAGTGGGGTAGTTACTTTGGAGGAAAAAAAAAGTCATGTAAGTTCATCCTTCTTGAGAAGGACAGCATAATGTTCAAGAGAGGGAGAGTGTCAGCATGGGTATGATGATGTATTGCAGAAATAATTCGGGGAATCAGGGGAAAAAGAAAGATGTGCATGAGTCAAACTGTCCTGGTATGTGGTCACCTCAGACTACCCCAATATAACGGAGGACTTTGTAAAGTCCCTTGCAATATTGATCACTGCCAAAGTTTTACTCAAAAAATAAGCAGAGTAAATATCACAATAATAACTTCATCCATCCATCCATTTTCCAACCCGCTGAACCCGAACACAGGGTCACAGGGGTCTGCTGGAGCCAATCCCAGCCAACACAGGGCACAAGCCAGGAACCAATCCCGGGCAGGGTGCCAACCCACCGCAGGACACACACAAACACACCCACACACCAAGCACACACTAGGGCCAATTTAGAATCGCCAATGCACCTAACCTGCATGTCTTTGGACTGTGGGAGGAAACCGGAGCGCCCGGAGGAAACCCACGCAGACACGGGGAGAACATGCAAACTCCACACAGGGAGGACCTGGGAAGTGAACCCGGGTCTCCTAACTGCGAGGCAGCAGTGCTACCACTGCGCCGCCCACAATAATAACTTGACACAGTTAATAGCTTTTTTATAAAAAATAAATTGTGATTAATTTTACCCTTACTGAAAGATTACCAGAAGGTAAGCTGCTTAAAATGTATAACATAAATCCAAACGGTATACTTCTGGTCAAGATTATGTGGATTTTTTCCAAAATAAATTGGAGTTTCTCCAGAAATAAGTTATCTTTAATGTAACAATGTAAAAAAAGTGTTTCTGAAAACTTCAATTTATTTATGTTTTGGAGCAGGAAAATCAAAGTGTTTTTTTTCCCCAGTTAATACAGAAATAGTTTAGGATTTGTAAATTACATAAAAACACACCAAAATGATTACATTATGTACGCTATATTTATATTGCACACCAAGTTTTGGTCCTGAAGTAAATTTGAAACTTATTTTTACCCCCTCACCTCCACATTTCTTTGCTCTTCCAGTAGACAGCAGACTGATCCTTTGGAACTCTTTCAATAAAATGCACAAGCTCTTCCATTAAGAGTCTAAAGAAATTAAACAATAAAGATGAACTTGAAATCTCAGAAACATAATATACATATTATAACAACATTAGAACTATCTACAGTAGATGAGAACATGCCTTTCAACCCAATAAAGCTTGCCAGTCCTATCCACTTAATTCATCTAAAAAAACAATTCTAGTTTTGAAAGTCCCTAAAGTCTTACTGTGTGGCAAGTCTTACCACACTACTTGGCAGCATGTGTCTATGGTTCTCTGCCTAAAGAAAAACTTCTAAATATGTTTGTGAAAAATTTACCCTTAGAAAGTTTCCAACTGTGACCCTGTTTCCTTGAAGAAGTCATTTTAAAATAACAGTCTTGATCCACTGTAGTAATTTCCTTCATAATTTTAAACACTTAATAATGTCACCGGGCGGCATGGTGACGCAGTGGTAGCGCTGCTGCCTCGCAGTTAGGAGACCCGGGTTCGCTTCCTGGGTCCTCCCTGCGTGGAGTTCGCATGTTCTCCCCGTGTCTGCGTGGGCACTCCGGTTTCCTCCCACAGTCCAAAGACATGCAGGCTAGGTGGATTGGCGATTCTAAATTGGCCCTAGTGTGTGCTTGGTGTGTGGGTGTGTTTGTGTGTGTCCTGCGGTGAGTTGGCACCCTGCCCGGGATTGGTTGGTTGGCTCCAGCAGACCCCCCGTGACCCTGTGTTCGGATTCAGTGGGTTGGAAAATGGATGGATGGACAATGTCACCTCTTAGGGCTCGGTTACGTATATTTCACGCTTCCCATCATTCATTTGAAGCGACCTCTGAGCACGTCCTTAGAAATTGACGTGATGCACTACCAGCAAAAATTCGGGGATGGGGTTGGGGGGAGACGAGGGGTGCAATGTAATAAATGTTGGAATGATGTGATGTCAGAGTCTGTGTTTACTATCTACATGTGACAGAAAGCCGCTATGTGGATCCTCTGGGATCGAAGTGCGTGCATTGATGTTGTGAAGCAAAATGCTGACATGCAAATGCATTTGTGGTGCTTTTATATTCAAGCATCGCACATTCCCTAATGACATAATATATTAAAATTCTCACATACCATCTTCTGTAGCATTTTTTTTTCTGCACCTTCACAACAGCATCAGAATGTGCAGCAGTGTATTTGAGCCACAGAGAAAAAAAATTAAAGACATGGTGAAAAGGTGCATTTTGTGATTAAAGTGGAAATTTCGGCTTTAATCTCTAAATGTCCACTTTAACCTCATAGTTTACTTTATCATTAACGTAAACTGTTGTAAACGTCATCTTAAAATGGACCCAGTTTTTAATTGCTATGTGCTTCCTCCTGAACCGACAGCAGCAACCGCCACACACGGAACACATTACATTTATGATATTTCAGCTCTCTGCACATTTAGAATCCTTAGATTTATACTTGGTATCATTTTCATGATGAAATGCATTAAATTATGTATATTATATTTTACAGATAAGTCTTTAATTTAAATAATGAATACTGATAATAATTACACATGTTGTGACAGCACAGTAGTGCCGCTGCCTCACACGGAGTTGTGTCCATTGTGTTCCCTGCCTGGAGTTTGCATATTTTCAGGTGGGTTTCTACAGTGTGCTCCGGTTTCTTTCCAAAGTCATGAAGTTTTGGTGATTTGGTGATGCTAAAATGACGCTAGTGTATGTGCAGGCTTGTGATGAGCTGATGCCCCTTCCAAAGATTTTGTTTCTTTCTTGCACCCGATGCTTGCTGGAATCGGCACCTACCTGGATTGATGGATATAATCATTAACCATCCTTTTGTGAGATATTGTGGCAAGGTGTCCTCTGAATTTAATGGATGTTTCAGGAAATACATAACACAGTGAAGCTGAACCTGTTCTCACCGTGATGTCTCGCACTGATACCTGGTGGAATCTTCCAGATTTATGTAAAGTATGTGCGCAAGTACCTCTGGAATCAGCATGGTCACTCTCCTCTGGACCATTTTTAGCACTGCTCTGTAATTTTCATAGCCTGGAGACCAAAGCCGTATGCAGTACTCCAGATTAGGCCGCACAATCTTTTTCGACTTGGTCAGACCCCTGTAGAACAAGACTTTTAATGTCAGCCAATTCTGTTAGGGTTCTTGCACCATAACCCACTGCTTCCTGTGTCTGAGCCAATTTTTCATCCACTTCCTTTAGTTTGATACCCAACCTTTCATGTGTTACTTTATCAAATGCTTTCTCAAAGTCAAGATAAATATTACCACAGGCTTCACTTTGATCATATCATTTTATTGCTTCCTAATTGACTTCCATTGTGTTGGTAATACACAACCTCCCTCTTCTAAACCCATGTTGACTATTCAGTAAAACTCCTTTACTTGCCATGCGTTGTTCAATCTTATCCTTAACAATTCCTTGCATTAATTTGATTTTGATGTACGAGTATGTTAAGCTTACTGGCCAATAGTTACTTAGATCTGGCCAGGCAGACTTTAATATAATGGGATAATAACTGCCAATTTCTAGTCCTACGGAATTTCCCCCAGTGTGCATTAACTTCCTAAAAATATGCAACAAGAGCTTATATATTTACTTGCTAACCTCCTTAAGAACTCAAGAGTAAATGTTATGTTGTCCTGGTGATTTTAGTCTATTTAATCTAAGCAGCATTTCTCCCTCTACAATTTCCAAATCACTCAGTACCTACCCGTAGTAGTTCCTTTTACTGCTGGGAGGGAATCTACTTCCTCACAAATGAAGACCTCAGAACAACGTGAGTTCACAGCATGTACTATTCCGCTGTCTTTTTTTTTTTTTTTTTTTTTAATTCCCCTTTGCTATTCCTGATGCACTTCACCTCCTCTTTCACTGTTCTATTAAAATACTGAAAGCATCTCTTTGGGTCATCTTTCACCTTATCTACTATATTCCTGCTAAAGATGTTCCTAAATTTCTGTGGAGGCTCAGGACAGTGACCTGGGAAAAGGAAATCATACCCAAAGTATGGCGCAGGGCAAGAGGAATCCTGATTCCAAAAGAAAAAGAATCTAAGGTGGTTAGCCAATTCTGTCTCATCAGTCTACTTAATGTAGAGGGTAAGATACCAATCAAAAGTTTGGGGAGGTGGTATAACTCAACGCTTAAGGATACCGATTAAGCTTACGAGCTTCAGGAGGAACTTAGTAAAGACCTGAAGAGCATCAGAGAGATTCAGTGCTGCCTGGTAAGCAAAACATTTGGTGCTTACAGTTTGGGTTACTACCTCGCATGCTGTGGCCATTAACCATGTATGACATCACCCTCACAAGAGTTAAGAAGATGGAAAGGATGGTAAGCTCTTATGTGAGGAAGTGGTAAGGCCTCCCTCAATGCCTGAGCAATGTAGCCCTGTATGGTCAGGGGCTACTTCAGTTGCCCCTTTCCAGCCTCACTGAAGAATTTAAATGTGCTAAAGTGAGACCTGAAATGATGCTTTTAGAGTGAAAAGATACAGTGATTAGAACTGCTACACCAAAACTGGACGGAAATGGAAAGCTAAGAATGCAGTCCAGCAGGCAAAATCTGCACTCTACCACAGCGACATTGTTGGCCAAGTCCAAAATGGAAGAAGTGGGTTGGGGTTTGGCAAAGAGCGACCCTACTGGAGTAAGGAAACCCCAGCAGACCGGAGGAAAATGGTCGTGGCTGAAGTCTGTCGGCATGAAGAGGAGAGAAGGTGGTCCAAGGCTGTGGCACAAGCCAAACAGGGCCAGTGGACGAGATAGGAGAATTTGGAAAAGTGAAAGATCAGCTGGAAGGACATGTGGATGATGGAAAGCAGGTAGGATAAGTTTCCTCATTCGAGTGACCTATGATGTCCTCCCTACTCCTCAAAACCTCAACCAATGGCTAGGCGAAGATCCATCATGCCCCCTCTGCTCAACACCAGGTACACTGCGGCACATCCTCAAAGGATGCAAAGTAAGCCTCTCTCAAGGACGATATACCTGGAGACACGACCAAGTGCTTAAATGTCTTGCAGCTATTCTGGAAAGCAACAGAACTGTCATCAATGGCCTGCCACCCAGAGTGACCAACTTAAATGTGCCTTTGTTGTTTGTTCAGGAAGGGAACCAAAGGCAACACAAGTTTTCCCTGAAGACCAGATTGGGTGAGATGGAGACAGCGCTGGACTGGCAAATGTTGGTGGACGTGGGCCAATGACTCACAGTCTCACCAGAAATAGCAGTCACCAACCTGAGGCCTGACCTGGTCTTGTGGTCAGGCACACAGAGCAAGGTATACTTTGTTGAGCTCACAGTTCCCTGGGAAGATGCAGTGCAGGAAGCTTTTGAAAGAAAAAAAAACTAAGATATTCCGAGCTTGCAGTGGAGGCAGGACAGCAAAGATGGATTGTAAAAATCTACCCAGTGGAGGCTGGCTGCAGGGACTTTGTTGCAACATCTACTGTAAGGCTGATGAGGGATGCCATTAAGGAAACGCTATGCCATTAAGAAAACATCTAGGGTAGCAGAACGGAGCAGCCAGTGGCTATGGATTAAAAGGTCTCCCAAATAAGAAGGCTGGACAAATGCAGATGGGGGTGGTTCAGGGACGCCAGCTACCACTGCTGAGGCTACTGGAGACGTCATGGGCCTAGTCAGTGAAACATTGATGAAAGTAGAAGCCCACTTGACAACCCCAGTGATGTGGCTGTCCAGCCTCCTTGAAACATAGTGCAATTCCTTATTTTAGGTATGCTGTCAGGTGTAAGCTTGGCTCAGGGAAGAGGACACTCCTGCCTTGCATAGTTCCCAGGCACTATGGATGTTAAACATCTCATGCTGTGTATCTGAAATCCTCTTCACCCTCAATTCTATCCTGATTATTACAAAATACAAAACCCAGATAAGACTTCACCACACATTGGCACTTTAACATACTGTGCTAAACAAAAACAGTCGCTATTTGTAGGTTAAACTAGTTAAAATTTGGGTACTTAAAATCTACCAGGATTTTAATATCTTCCTGTAGATGTGCCATTACTAAAAAGATGTGCATTGAAATTATTGTCCACATTGGAAAGTGTATGTAACAAACTATTAAAATAAGGCCTCTTTCCCTAATCCTTGTCAAATTAAAAAAGTGAAGCCATGTGCTCACTAAGATGAGGCTCATTGCCCAATTGAAGAGGACTTGCATTTAAATTCTGTTTAACATAAACAACAATCCCCCCTCCTTTTCTGTTCTGACTATCCATCCTAAAAATCTGTATCCTTTTATGTTATACTCATCCCCTTCTTTGTTACTGAGCCAGGTTAGCCAGGCTTCTGTTATTGCTATAAAATCATAATTATACTCCACTACATACAACTCCAACTCATTTCTTTTATTTTTGACACTTTTATATTAAAAAGATAATCATATATCCAGGCCTGGTTACCCAAACTAAACAGAGTAAGTGGCTGTGCATATCAACTGGAGGAGGACTATGATGAGGGACTAGTCATAATATAAACACTCAGTCTGACCCTAGTAAAACCTCATCTAGGCAATTTATAATAATACATTTTATTTACATAGCGCCTTTCCCATGCTCAAGGCGCTTCACAGAGTCTTAGAAAAAACACCAGGGTATATGTAACATTGGATACAAATGTTTTCCTGAATAGAACAATGAAACAGATAACAAAGCATTAAATAGAATAACAACATTTATTTATATAGCACATTTTCATACAAAAAAATGTAGCTCAAAGTGCTTTACAAAATGAATAGAAAAATAGAAGACACAATAAAAAATAAAAATAAGTCAACATTAATTAACATAGAATAAGTAAGGTCTGATGGCCAGGGTGGACAGAAAAAACAAAAAAAAAATGTGTAGGGATTCCAGACCAAGAGACCGCCCAATAAATAAAATAAATAAATAAATAGAATAAAGAACAATAAACCAGAGTAAAATACTAAATTTAATACTAAAAGAAAAAAACTTAACAAATCACCTAATTTGTGATATAACAGACACACAAATTATCCTGAGCAACTGAACAGAGAGGTAAATTGAAAGAAAGGGCATAATGTTAAAGAAGTGAAAAGCCTTCCTAAATAGATGAGTTTTAAGTTGTTTTTTAAAAAAATGGAGTCAGCTGATCTAATTAATTTCAGGATATCATTCCAAAGTCTGGGAGCCATGGAGCTGAAGGCCCTGTCCCCCACAGAGGGCAGGTTAGTGTGTGGGACAACAAGATTATCAGAATCAGAGGACCTTAGTAGGCGAACAGGAGCATAGTGATTGAGAAGGTCACTGATGTAGTCTGGTGCAAGGCCATTTAAAGCTTTGTAGGATATTAATAGAATTTTATATTCAATCCTGTAAGGCACAGGGAGCCAGTGAAAGCGAAACAGGATGAGTGTGATGTGCTAACTGATGCTGGTTCAAGTAAAGACTCTTGCAGAAGAGTTTTGAATTAACTGGAGCTGTGATATAAGGTTAGAAGGGGCACCTGCCAGCAGCGAGTTACAATCGATGCAGGATGTGATAAAAGCATGGACAAGTTTCTCACGATTAGAAAAGGAGAGGAATGAGCGAACACAGGATATGTTATGGAAGTGAAAGTAAAAAATTTTCTTAATGTGGTTTATGTGGGCGGAAAATAAAGGGAGGAATCAAAAATGACACCAAGATTCCTTGCATCAGAAGAAGGTCTGATGAGATTACCGTCAAGAGTGACTGGAAAGGAGCTCATTTTCTTAAGCTTGATAAGGGGTTGCGCTTTAGTGCCAATTTGCAGGAGTTCAGTTCTGTTGCAATTTAATTTTAAAGAATTCTGCTCCATCCAGGTTTTATTTTCACTGAGGCAATTTGTGAGCTAAGAAAACTCTGATGAAGTTGGATTTTTGACACTGAAATAGAGTTGAGTGTCATCTGCACAAAAATGATAACCCAGTGCATAGCTACAAATGATATGGCCATGGGGAAGCATATAAATACAGAAGAGAAGAGGGCCAAAGACAGAGCCCTGAGGAACTCCTTTTGTGACTGGCACTGAGCTGGATATGCTGTTGCCAAGATCAACAAACTCTTGCCTATCAGTCAGATAGGACTTGAACCACTGAAGGGCAGTGCCAGAGATACCCCACATGTTCTCCATTCTGGACAGTAGAATGTCATGTCTGACAGTGTCAAATGCTGCACTGAGGTCTAACAGAATACCCCTTATCAAGCGGGGTCATTTTTGCTAAATCGCTTGTAATTCGACCTCTCCAAATTAGAATCATTGCTGTTATTGAACTATCTGGAGTATAAACACATGTTTGGTCTCTTTGTAAAGGTAACATTCTCTAGTTTCACCCTTAGTAGTCAGAATCACTGTAGGTGTGACTGATCAAAAGTTATGCACATTAGAACTCACAAATAAAAACGAAAGTTTTTGTGCTCGCCTAAGTTTTTTTATGAAAATAAAGGAAAATAAAGCTGCAGTAGGTAGGTGGGGACAGAAACACACTATGTACCAACAGAATAACTTGTTGACTACTCAAATTTCAAATTTGAAAAGAATACCTGTAAAAAATGACATTTTTTACACCAGTTTTTATGTGGGCATGCCCAGGGGCTTTTTAGAGGGACCATTATCCACATTTTGGAACATATGGAAAAAGTGTAATAACTTTTGAATGCTTCAACCCACATATATCAATGAGGGCTCTACTGAAAGCTTACACCTAAAGGAATCTATATCTACACACAGTGTCACTCTATTAGTTATGGAAATTCATGTTCCATAATAAAAACAATAAAAAATACACATTTCTATGTAAAATAGTCAATACAAGTTATGGGCCAAAAATATATTTATATTTTTACTTTTTTTATAAAATGCACACAAACTATATATATATTTCTTTTACAAACTGTTACAACACAGCTCAGCGTTTTTCCATGTGCCACTTGATGGCAGCAATCACTAGCAAGCAGAAAGCACAAGGCGTGGCGTCGCTCTCTGCCATTAGGCGTCTCCTGGGCGGTTGAATACTTTCGCAACGCGCATACATGCATCTATTATTTAATCGGCGTTTATTTACGTTTAAACTTCTACTTTTATTCATATTTAAAATGCGAAAAAACTTGGCGAAATCACAATAAACAACCACGCACCAACTCTGCAGACTGGCACAAATGCCACCTTCACGGAGCTCCGATCGTTTTGTTTACAAGTTAGTATGGCAAGTTACATATCAAAATGCTCGGCTGCTCATTGGCTGTAAGTTTTGAGTGTCAGTCACAGTGTCCAATCAAACTGGTAGATTCTACCACAGTTTGGAGCTATACGTCATCCTCCAAGCTTTCTGTGACACTGGTTGGCTATACGAGGTGCCAGTCAACCCCAGACCCGTCGTAATTGGCCAACTTAGGTGTCTTTCGGAAGCTAAAACTTCCGTGTTTCATGCGGTAGCATGGTTATCGCCGACAGAAACAAATTACGTCTAATATGAGCAATATAAATGAAAAAAAATTACATAGGTGGTCTCAAGTTATGAAACGTTTTCTGGAGTTTTTGTCCCTTTGAGAATATATTGTGTGTTTTGGACCTAAATCGTTTTACTGGATTATATTCGCTGGAGCCTTACGGACACAATGGGATCAATACTGCTCGGAAATATTGATGTTTGACTTGCAGGGGGTCTTCAAAGGTAGGGACAGTCAACTCTTAAAAGTATGTACTTCTCTGTAAAAAAGGCTTTAGTGTCAGTGCTGTGGTTGTTGTGTGTCAAAATGGTTTATATCATCGGAAAGACGAGACTTTGAAGTTTCATTTGATGGGTAGGGTGTCGAGATGCATGGCAGATGGGCATGCACACATTACTGTAACGTTTTTAAAACGCTGTTATGTCCCGGGACCGGCACGTGTGCGCGTTAAGAGGTTATGCTGGCTTGTCCAGAGTCTGCTGCCATAAGCAAATCATTGGTTACCCGAAGAAGAGTAGTTTCACAGCTGTGCTGCGCCTTCAAACCAGACTAAAAGGGTTCCATCAAGTTATTAGAGGTTAAGTAATTAGTGAGCTGGGAGGCTACAACACACTCAAGAACTTTTGACAGAAAAGGTAAGTGGGAAATAGGCCGAAAATTGTTAAGATTGTCACCATCAAGACCAAACTTTAACATGGGGGTTACAGAAGCAATTTTAAAAGTGGCTGGCACAAACCCAGTGCCGAGGGATGTATTGATTATTGTCATAACAGTCGGGATTATGGCATGAAGGCAGGATTTAAGAAGTGGGGTGGGAACAGGGTCCAACACACAAGTAGTTGGCCTCATCTTACAAAGCAGGTCATTCATTAACAAATGCCAATGTGACTGGTGAAAATTTAGAAAAGGAGCAGGATGGGGTGGGAAAACAGGGAAGGAAATAAATGGATGTATTAATTAGTACAAGATAAAAAATAAAACAAGAGTAACTCTTTAAATAGTTATTTTTTATAGAAAACGGTAAAGCAGGGTGGTATAGGTTTTTCAAACAGCTTTGAGAATTGTGTTCAAATTCACAGTTTTTTGGAATTTGCATGATGTTTCTCTTATTCAGAAGGGATTTCTCAAAAGCCTCCACTCCCCCCATATATCAAACAAAACTGTATATTATGTTGACTAGCAACTGTTACTAACTCAGGTCCTGGTAAGTAATTGAGCACTGCAATTAACTTACTTCTCAGTCAGGGCTGGTTCCTATCTTAAACTTGGCCAGGACAGATTCTAGATCAAGTGACCCTATATCACACTAAGTGGTTCTTGAACTTTTTTTTTTTTTACTCACAAACTAATTTAGCCTTTTTAGTGTCTTTGTGACCTGCAATCACCACAGAGTGCATCCAGGGGTTCCAACCCCCTTGATGAACCATTGTCATCCGCCCCAAACCAATACCGCCGCAACCCTCCCTAAAAAAATCAATAGAGTACTGCTGACAAATCGACCACTGGGGAGGACTCATCCTCGGAGAATCACCAATTTTGTTCAGATACATTTTTTTCTCTTGCAAGTGGTGCCCCATCGTAAGGCATTCCGTAAACCATTCACAAGCCTTTATCATGCACTGCTAATGTAATTCACAACTAAGCACGACCACATACAGACGTGTAACTAAAAATGTATTGAGACCTACAAATTAACTGCACTAAGAATATAGCTGCCAAAGTGGACAAAAGCATGAATAAGGAATCAAACTTGCATCAAATACTAAGGCTTTATTTGCTTATGTTCACTATTGTGAACTTAAGTAGAAGTGACTGTATATTGTTTAAAGCTCATACTGCATTCCCAATACAATACTACTGTGTAAAGCAAATGACAAACTTATATACAAGTCTAGCTATCGCTGTCTGTTAGTAACATTTCATATTCACTGATAACCAATGGATGACAGGTGTAAGAAGCTATTCTGGTTCTCAGCTCTCACTAAAAAATGTAACAACCACTAATACAATGGGTGTCACTGAACTGATCTGTTACTCAGTCTCACAATTACCTCCATCTTCATTCATGAACAAGACCCTGAGATACTTAAAACACAGCATCTACGGCATGCTACATTTTTTCATGGGAGCACCAAGACCTAAAATTTGCAGGTTATAATTTTGATACTAATCCTATCACACTCAGCTATAAAGTATTTTACTGTGTGATGGATGTAACAGTTTGAAGAGGCCAAAAGTACATTATCATTTTAAAATGGCAGAGATGCAGTCCACAGATTTACAAACTGAATAGACTCAACATCTCTGTATTGCCTCAATATCAGATCAATGATATTCACAAGGAGGAGTCATGAAAAATTCTTGGAAAGTATATTGTACCCTGACATAGGCTTTCCAGGAAGGAATGGTGTCACTCAGTAATTGGAACACACCCTCATTTCCTCCTTTAATTTAAACTCCACAATAACGAGATTTATTTTGTAAAGTGGACACTGCCCTTTCTTAGTACATTAACACACAAGATAACAAGGCAGAGGTTTCTTATCAAAAACAAACCTTCTGTCTTAATCATTATAGCCTCAGGACCTAATTTTACCTACAGTATAAATGTTTTATGACAACCACATTGGGAATTCCAGCATACAGAGACAGAAAAGATACTATTAATTGGTAGAAAAAATAAAATAAAAGAAGGAGGGGAGTTGGGTTCCTCCTTGGTTAAAAGTGCAAACTTTTCTGTTAGTGAAATAAGTGTGATATTCATTCGGTGGAACACAGAAATATGAGAGTGTGGCGGCTGTTATATTATAAGTAAGTCAGTCACAGAAATCGGAACTAGGTTCTCTGAAGTTACTTCAGAAATCAACAGCAATAACCATAACTAGCAAGAGGTACAGTAAGTTTCCATGTCGTCTACTCTTTCATTATTCAAATATGCAATTTGCACACATATACCTGGAGACACGCAGTGCAACACAACCAAGTGGATATGCTTTATCAAATATCTCCCCTACTTCAAGCCACATATGAAGAAAGCCTCATTACCATTGGATAGCTGAGTTTTAGCCCATTCTAATGTTGTTTAGTTGTCTATGGTTGGTTATTCCTATTGTGTGTCAAAGCTGTGCAAATAAGGGAAATACATTGCTTCTACAACAGCTCATCTTTAGGCATCATTGCTTAAAAGGCTTGACTCAGATTCCTATCTCAGTTTTAACACGACTTGGAACGACACGTTTAATGAAGGACTTGACACTACATTTGATTTGTAATTACTGCTTTTAGAACAACTTTGAGGTGTCACAGTGTACAGTTTTATAGTTCAAGAATCATGTGGGCAACTACTATACCTGGTCACTGTCTACTGCAGGTTTTTCTCATGTTAGTTTACTGAGCCATGTTCTTTCAATTTCCACTTAACAGTACATACAATACTTCTTAACATACCTGTGAGTACTTTTACACTATACTTGTGCCATCTTGAAGTTTCATGTGAGGACTCCCCCAGGGTACAATGCCACTGTGTTGTGAGAACAAACGAGAAGAGGGGGAAAAGGTGTTTCAGCTAGTAGCACGTGCATGGTTTAATCCCTCCATACCCTACCTTTACAAATGGACTGACTATACATTGTGTTTTTTTATTTTTTTTTAAATCTCACTTGACCCCGATAAATGAAGTAAAAAATGAGTGCAATTACAAATGAAAATTCAAATCTCTGTTGTTGAGTAGCCAGGCCAAAGTACACACTTGAAACCTAATACAGCAGGTGTGAAGAGACCTGACAGGCAGAATGGAATAAATTTCCCAAACCCAGGTGTTAAAAGCTTGTGGAGACTTACCTAAGAACATTCAATGGCAGCTGTAATTGCTGTCAAATGGACTTCTACAAATTATTAAGGGTGTAAATAGTTACATGAGTGATATCAAGTTTTGACTTTTTAATAAATTCATGAATTTTCTGATATGTTTTCATTTTGTCATTATTGGTTATTATTAAGTGTAATGCAACAGTTTTCTACCTTTTTGACTTGTTGAAAGGCAGATCACAAAGAAAGTCTTCACAAAACAGACAGGTGGATAATATAATAAACATATTTACTTTGTATCATAATTTAAATAAAATACATAAGTGCTGGTATTCAAATTTTTTCTTTTTTTTTTATCAAGGATGATTTCTTCAGAAAGCACAGGTTTTCATTATCCAGATTTACTTACTTTAGATCAAAAAATAGGGACGGAGTCACACCTTAGATTTTTAAGCATCCAAACGGAAATTGATGTAAATCTTTGTTTAAAATGTCATCCAAGAAGTGCTCACATTGCCTAAAAAACATATGCTAGGAATTCACTGACTTTCGTGAAGCAACGTTCAGGAAACACTGGTGTATAATCATCTTTTTCTTTCAGCTGCTCCCATTAGGGGTTGCCACAATGGATCATCTTGTTCCATATCTTCCTCTCCTCTACATCTTCCTCTGCAAAAAAACCATCACCTGCATGTCCTCTGTCCACACATCAATAAACCTTCACTTAAGCCTTTGTCTCTTCCTCTTGTATGGACTCCTGACTAATCTCATTTGTCAACCTGTTCATCACCATTGCAAATAAGAAAGGGCTCAGAACTGATCCCAGATGTAATCCCACCACCACATTGAATGCATCCGTCACTCCGACCGCAGACCTCACCACTGTCACACTTCCCTCGTACATATCCTGTACAACAACTCTTACATACTTCTCTGCTACTCCCGACTTCCTCATACAATACCACAACTTCTCTCGAGGCACCCTGTCATACGCTTTCTCCAGGTCCAGAAAGACACAAGACAGCTCTTTCTGGCCTTCTCTATACTTCTCTATCAACACCCTCAGAGCAAACATTGCATCTGTTGTGCTCTTTCTTAGCATGAAACCATACTGGCATGAAACCGTCCATTCTTCATCCTCTTCATAGCTATCCTTACTTCCTTGCAAATCCATTGCACTTCCTGATTCATTATCTCCACATCACACAACCTTCTCTCTCTCTCTTCCTCATTCTCTTCATTCATCAGCCTCTTGAAGTACTCTCTTCTTCTTCTCAACACACCCTACTTGCTTTTAATCCATCTTTATCCTTTAACACTAGAATTACCAGAGCCTACGAAAAAACTCGTAAATCCAGCCCACCTTAAATCGCTTCTTAAAATCGTTCACAGCTCTCCACCAGCATCTTTTGTCATCTAAATGTGCTGATAAAAATCAGGCTGCAAGCAGTCGGCTATTCCATCCAGCCCACCGACTTAGAACGTGCACAAACTTCTCCCAGCTCATGCCTTGATTGATTTTCTGGGAGTGAAGTGGAGTTTTTGAGTGGAAATAATAGATCGCTGTTTAGAACACACACATTTCATGTCTGTTCCGTTTCTACAGTAATCTGTGTAAACACATTGTTAAAACAGAAACATTTTTTATATTTTACTAGTAGATGACAAAATGTAGGCATAAACTATATAATGTATGAAGCCTGAAGTATCCAAGAAATACTTTCACAATAGGTACAAATCTAACACAACAATTGCCCTTTTATTCAAAAATATAACTGCAGAAACAAAAAGCCGCCTTAACATGCGACATTGACAGCCATTTATTATGACTGCCTCTGTGGCGCAATAGAATCAGCTGTCGCCTGGGAATCAATGGGTCGCAAGTTCGATCCTTCACCACTCTGTTTTGAGAAGTAAACTGCTCTTAGTCTTACTATTTTAGAATAAAAACATACATTTGATTTCAGTCTGTAATAGCCTAGCCGGTTTACTTTATGATACTTGTAAAGGTTAGCTTTTTTTTTAGTCAGTTTTATTATCTCAGCTGCGTTCACGAGCCCAAACACACCACACCCCCGCATCTTTTCACATAGACGCGCTATAACAGAGGTAAACTCAGCTCCCCTCTACATCGGAGCAAGAATGCAATTACCATTGCTTGCATACTAAAAGTGTCAGCAGGCACTTTTCGTGGCATTACACACATTTTTGAGCATGCCCTCTGCACACTACTTGTGACTTTAGGAAGTAAGTAAATAAATAAAGGTAAATCGTGTCATAAAATGATTTCTTCAAAACGTCGAATGTTATGTTAAGTCGGTGGGGGGATGGAATAGCCGGCTGCTTGCAGCCTGATTTTTATCAGCACATTTAGATGACAAAAGACGCTGGTGGAGAGCTGTGAACGATTTTAAGAAGCGATTTAAGGTGGGCCGGATTTACGAGTTTTTTTGTAGGCTCTGGTAATTCTAGTGTTATCATCCTAACCTGCCGCACATATTTCCCAGCTTGATCCCTCTGTTTAACCAATCGGTACAGGTCCTTTTCTCCCTCCTTAGGGACCAACCTCTTAAACAACTCATCATACAGCTTTTCTTTAGCCTTCACCACCTCATCTCTTTGTACTCTTGTCTACTTTCTGCATCTCTCTGATTATCCCAATTCTTCTTTGCCATCTTCTTCCTCTGTATATCCTCTTGTACTTCCCCATTCCACCAACAGGTTTCCATTTCCTCCTTCCTCTGTCCAGATGTCACGCCAAGCACTCTTCTTGCGGTCACCCTTACTACTTCTGCTGTAGTTGTCCAGCTGTCTGGTAACTCTTCATTGCCAGCCAGTGCCTGACTTACCTTCTCCCTAAGCTCAACCTTGCAGTCTTTTTCAACTTCCATCATTTGATCCTTGGCTCTGCCCTCACTATCCTCCTTATCTAGATCTCCAATGACATCCTATAGACCACCATTCTATGCTGTCTAACTACACTTTCCCCTGCTACCACTCTTCCTCCACTCTTTTTTAATAATTGTATTGTAATCATTGCATACAAATCGATTAATTTTAACAAAAATATGATTGAGATTGAAAAACAAGTCGACCCCGACCCCTGAGAGAGAGAGCATGGCCAACGGGGTAAAACTTAAGGCTTGTAAACATACCTAAATTTATGAGTTTAATAGACCAATAGAGATGAATGGAGAAGAAAAAGAAATGAGGAGAAAATTGCTTCATCTGTGCTTTAAGAGCTTATTCTAAAATATTATTGATTAGATCCTGACAGATCTGAAAAAATTCTGTACAGATCCTCTAACTGAATATGTGATTTTTTCGAATTTCAAATAAATAGTATAAAACATTGGTTTCCCACTGATTTAAAAGAGGAGAGTTAGGATTCTTCCAGTTTAGCAAAATAAGTCTGCATGCCAGAAGTGTAGTGAATGCAATCACAGTTTGTTTGTTCTTCTCCACTTTAAACCCATCTGGAAGAACACCAAACACAGCTGTTAATGGGTTAGGAGGGATTATGACACCAAGGCTGTCTGAAAGGCACTTAAAAATTTTGGTCTAAAATGATGTTAAATTGGTGCAGGCTCAAAACATGTGACCCAGTGAGACTGGGACTTGATTGCAGCGTTCGCAGGTTGGATCTTGCCCTGGAAACATTTTAGACAGTTTTAGGTGAAACAGATGAGCTCGATATATAATTTTGAGTTGAATAATTGTATGCTTTGCGCATATGGAGCTCGTGTGAAGTCTCTGCATTGCTACTTTCCACTCCTTTTCTGATATATTGATTAAGAGATCTTTTTCCCCATTTTCCTCTTGGATCTTTGAAAGGGAGGGACTGTAAAATAATTTTATATATTGCAGAGATTGTGTCTAATTCCTTGAAATTGAACAATATTTTTTCTAGCATGGACGAGGGTGTAAGGTGAGGAAAATCAGGCAAGTTCTGTTTAACAAAGTTCCTAATTTGAAGATAGTGAAAGAAATGTGTAGCTATAAAGTTAAAATTGGAATGTAATTGTTCATAGGATGCAAAGATGTTGTCTATATAAAGATCTCTAAGCAATTTAAAACCAAATCATTTCCAGATATTAAAAACTGCATATGTATGTGAGAGTTGAAAGAGGTGGCTCTCTTACAGAGGTGCAACTGATAAATCTCCAACTTAAAATGCTTTCTACATTGGTTCCATATTCTGAGTGAGTGAAGCATAATTGGGTCATTAGCATATTGCCGATAACTTGTATTTATTGGGGCACAAAGCAGGGAATATAAAGAAGTACTGCAGGATTTTACTTCTATTGCGGATCAGACCTGTGTATGTTCATCTATTTGTGTCCAGGTTTTTATAGCTTGTATGTTTGCTAACCAGTAATAAAACTGAAAGATGGGTAGAGCCATGCCACCTTCTGCCTTAGGTTTTTGTAGGGTCGCTCCTTGGATACGTGGATGTTTTGAGTTCCAAATAAATAAAGTTATTGTTAAATCTAATTGCTTAAAAAATTACTTATTGATGTATATTGGAATGTTTTGAAATAAAAAAAGCAGCTTAGGAAGAATATTCACCTTAACAACGTTAATTCTTCCAGCTAGAGTGAGATGAAGGATTGACCCATCTATGCAAGTCTTGCTTAATTTTTCCCATACAGACGGCGAAAGTAGTGAAAAGGTATTTCCATTCAATCATGTCAAATGCTTTTTCTGCATGCAATGATAATATTATTTCTGGGGTGTTTGACTTTGTTGGTGAGTATATTACATTAAACAGTCATCGGTGATTTGAAGTGTCAACCCTTGATAAATTCAGTTTGATCTTGTGATATTACCGAAAGCAGCACTTTCTCCATCCTTCTAGCTATGATTTTTGAGAGTATCTTAACATCATTATTCAGAAGCGAAATTGGTCTGTATGATGCACATTGTAATAAGACCTTATTTTGTTTAGGAAAGACGGTGATTAATGCTTGGCGAAAAGTTTGAGGAAGAATTTGATTGTCTCTAGCTTCTGTAAATGTTGCTAATAGGAGGGGAGCTAGCTGAGCGGAGAATGTCTGCAGGGTAGCCATCAGGGCCTGCTGCTTTCCCACCTTGAAGTGACTTTATAGCATCTAGTAATTCCGATAGCGCCAGAGGTTTATCCAGTTCGTCCGCACTAAAAGTATCTATTTGTGGTATCTGTAATGTATCCAATAATACATTAGATTGTGTGTTGTCTTCTTTAAACTCAGTAGAATATAAGGATTTAGAGTAGTCTTTAAATGTGTGCATTCTATTTTTATGGTCGATGATTTTGTCTCTGTTCATGTTAGTGATTACTGGGATTGCATTGCAAACTTCTTGCTTGTGGATTTGTTGAGCTAAAAGCTTATTAGCTTTCTCTCCGTGTTCATAGTAATGTTGTCTGGATTTATAAATTAGTTGTTCATTTTCTTTAGTTGTCAAAAGTTTGAGTTCTGAATGCAGAGCCTTCCTTTTCCTATGCAGAGCCTCGCATGGAAGCCTGGCATGTTCTTCATCTATTCTAGTAATTTCGCTTTTTAACTCTGATACTTTGGAGAGATATGAAATAATCTGTCTTAAGAAGGCCTTTAGAGTTTCCTAGAGTATTCCTGCAGAAACCGCTGAGGATGTATTTATCTCTAGGAAAAAAACTGATTTGTTTGTAAATAAATTCTGTACAGTTCTGATCTGCTAATAGAAGTGGGTTAAGATGCCATCTGCGAGGTGAGTGTGTAGGGCATAGTGACTTTAGCTCCAAGATCAGAGGTGCATGGTCAGAAATAACAATAGCATCGTACTTGCAAGATTTAACCGTAGGTAAGAAATTTTTACCTATAAAGAAATAATCCATTCTTGAGTAGCAATGATGTACTGGTGAGTAGAAAGAATACGTTCTTGAGTTTGGGTTTAGAAACCTCCTGGGGTCTGATAAGTTGTGGTCAGTTACAAACTGTGTAATTGTTTTTGCAGTGTTAGAGGTCATCCCCTCTTTGACAGGACTCCTATCTTAGAGTGGATTTAAAACACAATTAAAATCCCCAGCCATTATAATTTTATGAGTATTCACATTGAGAATGGATGCAAATACATTTTGTATGAATTCCTTATCTTCGATATTAGGTGCATAAACATTTATCAAAATCATTTTACAGTTAAATAAGTTGCCCATGACCATCACATATCTCCCTTCAGGATCAGATACTACTGTACATCTGATGCTACAAATGAGACTGTTTTATGTATGAGGATTCCCACACCTCTGGTTTTCTTTGTTAAGCTAGAATGGAACATTTGGCCAGTGCAGTCCTTTTGCAGTCAAAACTGATCCTTGCTTAATAAGTGGGTCTCCTGTAAAAATACTATTTTAGCGTTTAAACCTGTTAGGTGAGAGAGTACTTTCTTTCTCTTTAATTCATGATTCAGGCCTTTAACATTCCAGCCCACAAAGTTAACTGTCCCATCATGGAGACATTGATTCTAAATTTTTGATGTCATTTTATAGTCTTAACTGTAAGTGAGACAGCTTTAAGCTTAATTTCCTATTTCCCCAAGAGTTATTGCCATGCAGCCTATTGTTACATTGGTAGTTATAATTATAAGGATTAAAAGTATAGGTCAGATAAAGCCTACTGTCTTTCTCTCCCCCCTTTATCCCACCACACCCCGATTTTGCCTCCCCACGTGAGGCTGGACCCCACTTCACAAAGTCTGACATACCTAGAGACAGAGCAAGTCCAAAGCAAAACAAGCGCACACGCAGCGGCGTTTTAGGATTAAAAGTAGAGATATCTATTGCCAATATAGTCTAAATACTATATGCCTAAAATATAATCATTAAACTATAAGAATAAAATATAATCTTCAGCAATCTTAAAATATTAAGATAATAAACCCAGGGAATGGTGTTAGAAAGTGGTCCGAGATAAGCATAGTAAGTCTTAATGCAATAATAACAATAAACCAAGGGTATGATGTTAAACAGTCTCCTTTAGGGTAGTTATATTAAAAAAAAAAGGGAATTTCTTCTCCACACACATACGTCTATAACTGAAATTAAAACAAATAGAAAGCGCCAGAGTAAAGAAGCGGATGTGTAATTATAATACCCGTACAATATCTGTATCGTTACAAGTGGATCAGACAGTAGGTTATATATCCTTGCCATGCCATGACAGGATGCAACTCACTATTGTGTTTCAGAATAGTGTCGGGATCAGCTTTATTAGTTCCTTTTCTGCTTCCTCCTTGCTGGAGAATTTTGATATCGGCTTGCCATAACCGCTGTTTAATGTTGTAAAACGCTGCACGTTTGGCAGCTGTTGCGGGAGAGAAATCAGGGAAAATACGAATGTGCTTATTTTCATATATAATCTCTTGCTTGTGTCTGAGGAGTGCCATCATATCTAGCTTATATAGTAACCTCTCAAAGCGGTTAATAAAAGACCTAGGTCTAAAGGTATTTGATCTGCATATGCGATAAGCTGCTGCTATCTTGGAAACTAATTTAAGGTCCTCTCCAATTACTTTAGAATAGAATAGTTCAGCTGCGAATTTCACTGGGTTTGGACTTTCACGATTCTCAGGTAGACCTTTATTTCTAATATTATTCCTTCTGCTTCCATCTTGTCTGTCTCAGAATTTTTTGCATTCGGAATTGGAAGCTGTTGCTTTTCCATCAGCGGTGGATGCTAGATTTTCGGCTGTTTCAATTCGAGACGTGAATGTCTGCTTAACATCCTCCAGATGATCGGCCATTATGCTCAGTTTAGACGCGTTTTCCTGAATGTGCTCCTCTATTTTATCCAGCAGACCTTTAAAGGCTGCCTCAAAGCAAAAATATACTTATTTCTCCGAGTCTTTATTATCCTGTTGCAGCTCCCGCCGTAGCTTTTCTTTATATCATTCTTTATCTCTTGCTTGAGCTCAACGATCATCAGCTTCAGTTTGGACAGATCACTTCCGCTTTCGTTGCGTGAGGTGGGCGGCGACTCTATACAGCTGATGTTCCCGGTTCGCGTGGAGTAGGTGAAAACGTGGACTGCAAGGCCTTTTCCAGTTTGAAATGATCTTCTCCAATCGGCGAGCTAATCTGACCTGCGTCACTCGCACATTCGCTCCCCATTTTGCTCTCAACTGAAGATGATGCAGCTGACTGTGCTCCCAAGGAGTCTGGGCATCTTCCTCCACTCTTGTATGTCGCCCTATGTTCCTCCCAATTCCTAAAATACACATTTGCCACAGCCATGCCCAACCTTTTTGCAAATTTCACAATCAATTGACCTTCCTCATTCCTATCCTTGACACCATACCTACCCATTACCCCCTTGTCTCCTCTGTTCCCTTCATCAACATGTTCGTTGAAATCCACTCCAATCTCCACTTTCTGTCCCTTGGGTACACTGTCCATCACTTCATCCAACTCACTCCAGAAATCTTCCTTCTCATCCATCGCACCCACACACCTTACGGGGCCTATGCACCAACAGCATTCATCATCACACCTCCAATTTCCAGCTTCACAATCATTACTCTGTCTGAAACTCTTTTCACTTCCAAAACACTCTTGACATACTGTTCCTTCTGAATAACCCCTACCTCATTTCTCCTCCTATCCACACCATGATAGAACAATTTGAATTCACATCCGATCCAACTGGCCTTACTACCCTTCCATTTAGTCTCTTGCACGCACAATATATCTACTCTCCATCATATCGGCTAACTCCCTCCCCTTACCAGTCATACTGCCAACATTCAAAGTTCCTACACTCAGTTCCACTCTCTTTACCTTCCTCCTCTCCTCTTTCCTCTGGACATGACTCCCCCCTCTTCTTCTCCTTCTTCGGCCAACAGTAGCCCAATTTTCACCAGCACCCTGTTGGCTAACAGTACTGGTGGCAGTCATTGTTAACCCGGGACTGGTTAACACTGGTGTAGAATAACGGACAAAAATGACAAATGTATTCATTTAAAATTAAATTTACAACACAGTAAAATGTGCAGAAAGTAAAGGGGTCTGAACATTTTCTGAAAATACAGTACAAATATAGTACATAAATATCTGCCAGATAAGCACACTTGGAGTGTATTATGGGGTTTGAAACGGTAGGAAATATGGGGAAGGAGAATGGTACAACACCAGAGCTAACAGCCTTTCCTTTACAATACTTAAAACGGAGGCAAGGCTCTTTAGGAACATGACAACACTTCCAACCTAACACCGACATTCACAATCTTTCTGCTGCAGATGTCATCATGTAAAACCTGACATGAGCTGGATGCAGAAATTCACTTGTGAAAAAAAATCCAAGCAGGTCCCTTTGGAGCCCTTGGAAATGTTTTCACCAAGCTGACGAAGCCAGTGCCAAGACCTAAGGATCTTATTAGTTTTGCTCTATTACACCTTGACCGATTTTTATATTGGAATTAAATGGGACTGATATATACATCATAATTCCTTACATGTTTGTTCTGGGTACAATTTTCATACTGGTGGAGTCATCAGGATTCTCTTGGAAATGATAGACCAAGATGATGTAAAAGCCCTGATGCAAACGATGGAGAAGCAGCTGTAACAGCTAGAGACACAGGAAAACAGCTTACCAAAGTAGCATGGACAAAACTGAGAGAAGATTAATGGATAAACAGAGCTGTGGATGGAAACAGCCCATGGTCACTACAAAGTACAAATGTCACCCTGTGTCAGGGATGATACGGAGGCATATCTCCTTCTTTCTGAATGGAAAGCTGACAAAAACAGATTGCTGCAATAGGAATGGACAAATAAACTTGTGCCATTTCTCTCTGGTGAAGCACAAAGTGCATGTTATGGCATAAATGAAAGACTAGCCACTGATTACAATGTCACAACAGAAACATGGACTCGAAAATACTGTGACTGGAGGTTTGACTTGAACAATTCTGTCAGTGTGCAGACCTTTATGATTTAGGTCAAAATGGTCTGATCGTACAACCCACTAAAAATTCAGCCAATATGTGGTGGGAGGGGGGCAATTTCTTGCCATTTTTTTTAGTGATAGTAAAAGAAAATCTTTGCTACTGTGGTCACCCCAAGCAGACCCCACATGTAAGGAAGCTGAACCCATTGGAAGACACTAGGGCTTAGAAGTCTACACAGGAACTCGACCCACACCCGAGATCCTGTGACACAAATTGACCCTGCCTTGTCCAAATCGAGATAGCAAATCTGAAGCCTGATCCTGACATCACAATTTTCTCACTGACCCTGATTTACTTTGCATACCGCCATGAGCTCGGGTTTTTATAAAAAAAAAAAAAAGTACAATTATAACAGCGGTGTACCCAAGGCGGGGAGCACCAAAAAAAGTACAAAGTTTAAAATGAAGGCTCATAGATTACTTTAGAATTCTTAATGGAATATTTACAATAAGTGCTTGAACCCAACCACAGGGGATGCACAAACCAGTGTGTTTCTTCGTGCTGGTCCCAAGTCCAGATAAATGGGGAGGGTTATGTCTTTGCCAGATCACTAGGCAGACAGTAATATAGATTTCCATACTTGATCGGTTGAGGCATGGGTTAAAAGCTGCCACCAGTACTATTAACCAACAGAATGTTGGGGGAAATTGGGCCACTGTTGATTGAAGGAGAAGAAGTGTGGGGAGACATGTCTGGAGGCAGGAGGAAAGTTAGGATAATGGAAATGAGGGTAGGGACCTCGAATGTTGGCAGTATGAATGGTAAAGAGAAAAATAGCCGATAGGATGGAAAGAAGTAAAGCTGGTATATCGTGTGTGCAAGAGACCAGGGACCTTGTGTATAAATGGTGCTTACGCTCAGAAATGTTGCTTAAGAACGTTTCCATGTTTAAATCGCGATATATACAACCTAAACTTGCTGTAAAGCCACACACATTTCCAAGGCAGCTCATACCCTGTCGTACGCAAGTTCTCCACTCAGTTTTGCAGACTGGCGGCACCCAGTGTCAAAGCAGTGCTACTGTTCCTGTGTGGTTTATCTTTCTTTTTCAGATCCAAATCCCTGACACGGCTTTATAAATACACTGAAATTAACAGTTTATTGTTTATTAGTTTAAGGCATCTGAATGTAATTAACCTGTAACAATATAATGGTCCATAGAATGGTCAAACTATTCCAAATACCATAGCTGCTTTAGCGTTGTTACTCTCGCTGCACCTTCTTTTTCTTCTTACAGCTGCTCCCACTAGGGGTTGCCACAACGGATCATCTTTTTCCATATTACTCTCACTGCACCACTCTGAGCAGCTGATCGAAGCGAGAATTATTGGTATACAGCATCAAGCACACGCTGCCTCAGGCATGCTTCCTATTTGAACTGCTCTCACATGGCAAATGCTTCAAAACCTTTCCTGTACGTACATCACAGTTCAGAAAAAGTTTCATCCCAAGAACTCTAAACGCACTCAATCAGTCGATCATGTGCTCCTTGTAGAAATGATTGCACTTATAAGTACAATTCCCTCACTGTAAACTTGCACTACAGTTATAATATTGCAAAACCTGAGCCACTTCATAAAGCACGTATTTACAGTACATATGATGACGGTATCATTTTTAAGATGAAATGCAGCAAAATATGTTTATTATACAGATAAAACTTTAACTTCATTTAAATAATCTATATTGCTCATAATTAAAGGACACAGTGTCGATACGCTATGAAGGATCTGGCGCTCCATTTATGGATTGTTCCTGCCTCACACTGTATGCTTCACTAGGACTGGCGTGAAGGATGGAATAATTAAACATGTACTTTGAAGATATTTCAATGTTTCTTAAAAGTTTTGAAGAATCGCCGTTATAAGCTTACAGATGGCTTAACGTCTATTACAGAGCTGATTGTGTGGCAATTGGGTATTTGGAGAAAGAAAAGGAAGGACAGGAATTGGGGGTTAGTACGTTTGAAAGAGACAGTGCTGCTGCAATGAATTACTTCATCGAAGGTCACGCACAATCACTGCGCCACTGTGTTCCCATGTTTAATAACATGCTTTAACTCCTATCATCATGAAAATTATATCAAGTATACATCTCAGTATTTTAATTATTCAGAGAGCTGTAATATTACGAATGTAATGGATTCTAAGTCCTGTCGGAGGAAGACAAAGCACTGAAGCACGTAGTGATTCACAAACAAAGCACATGAAAGATCAAATATAAAACAAAGCATTTAACTTTAGTTACGATGGGATCTGAGAAACTAGTAAATTAAACGATTTTAAGATGAAGTTTATGGATGTTCTACTTTAATGACAAAATTAACTACGTGATTAAAGTGGAAATTTCGAGATTAAAGTTGACATTTCGTGCTTTTTTCCCCACTGTGGGCCTATTTTTTTTCTCAATAGGCTAATAAGCTTTCATATGAAACTCAGACGGTGGGCTACGACTCGTCGTAGGACCTGTACCGATTCCCAGCTCCGTCCCTCTGCCTAGCCAATAGTGAGCAGTAGGTTGGGGAGATAAGGTATAATGATGGAAACATACGACAGAGAAGAGAGTGTGTTGAGCAGATATAAAGAGTACTGTACTTTGAAAGGTTGATTAATGAAGACAATGAGAGAGAGACAGAAGGTTGAGTGATGTGGAGATAGTGAACCAGGAAGTGCAACAGATTAGCAGAGATCAGAGAAAGTAAGGATAGTTATGAAGAGGATGAAGAATGGGAAGGTTGTTGGTCTAGATGGCATACCTGTGGAAGTATGTAAGGTGTTTAGGAGAGATGGCAGTGTAGTTTTTAACCAGATTGTTTATTGCAATCCTGGAAAGTAAGGGGATGCCTGAGGAGTGGAGAAGTGTACTGGTACCGATTTTTAAGAATAAGGGTGATGTGCAGAACTGTAATAACTACAGAGGGATACAACTGGTGAGCCACAGCATGAAGTTATGGGAAAGAGTACTGGAAGCAATTTTGAGAAGGGAGGTGATAATATATGAGCAGCAGTATGATTTCATGCTGAGAAAGTGCACTGCAGCTGCAATGTTTGCTCTGAGGGTATTGATGGAGAAGTATAGAGAAGGTCAAAAGAACCTGCATTGTCTTTGTGGACATAGAGAATCCATATGACTAGGGCACCTAGAAAGGAGTTGTGGTATTGAATGAGAAAGTCAGGAGTGGCACAAATATATGCAAAAGTGGTATACAGACAGAATACATGTGTGTGAATGAGAGGGAGAACAGAGGAATGGTAAGGATGCTGGCAACAGAGTTGGTGAAGATGGAAGTTTAACACTAGAATTCCCAAAGCCTACGAAAAAACTCTTAAATCCAGCCCACCTTAAATCCCTTCGCACCTCTCCGTCAGTGTCTTTTGTCTTGTAAATGTGTTGATCAATACAAGCTGCAAGCAGCCTACCATTCCAGCCCCCCGACAGCTGCAGAACGAGCACAAAGTTCTCCCAACTCATGCCTTGATTATCTGAGAGTGAAGTGCTAGAGTTTTAGAGTGGAAATAATAAATCGTTATTTGCAACACATGCATTTCATGTGTGTTCCGTTTCTACAATAATCTGTGTAAACACATTGTTAAAACAGAAACTTTTTCACATTTTAGTAATTAATGACAAAATGTAGGCATAAACTATATAATGTGTGAAGCCTGAAGTCCAGTTATTGTTAATATTATACAATAAAAACATACAATTGGTTTGTGTCTGTAATAGCCGGTGTACATTTATAGTACTTGTAAAAGTTAGCGTTTTTTTTTTTTCCCCCCACTTTTATTCTCTCAGTCATAATTAGAATACATACTACTGCCCGGGATCGGACACTGTTAGTTTTTATTTGAAACTGGGAATAACTATAGATGCGAGAGGTGTTTTGAGACGATGGAACTGGATGGAAACAACGGATACACAAACGCTGGTGTTCCTGCTCACACTGAATTAGTATGCACCTTATGGTCAACAATGTCAAAGCTACATTGACAAAAAAACAGAGAAATAGGTATATATGTTATTTGTCATAGATTGTGCTAACACTTGCAGAGAAGCTGCTGAATCAGGGTTATCTGGTAGGACTAGAAAATTACTACAGCAGTCCTGAGTTGTATGAATTTTTGAATTTGATGGAAATTGACGAGGTAGAAATAGCAAGATCAAACAGTAACGACCTGCCAAAATCTGTGATGACAAAAAAAATTTAAATCAGAAGAAGTTGTTGCTGCATTCAGAAATAAATTGATGGCTTTGAAGTGGAAGGATAAAAGAGATGTTTGCATGCTGAGCAGACATCTCCTAAGAGATGTATAGTGTTTGTCACACAAGCAGAGGAAGGAAAACAATATACTGCTGCAGACACTGCAATGTTCCACTCTGCTGCTCCATGCTTCCGCGCGTACTAGACGCAACTGGAGTACGAAGCGAAAAATGGAACATTTATACATACTGTAAATAAATCTACAAAAAAAAAACTAGCACAAAATTAGCTTATTGAGCTAACAAAAAATTGTTTAAATAATTTTGTTTGTAGTTTAAAATGTTTTTTCTTCCAACAATTTAACTAGCATGTCTATTACATAATATTCTAGCATAATTCAACCATTTCTGTCGAGATACTACCCAAAGGAGTGACTACTAAAAAAAGGGCCCCCATTAAAAGGGTTAAGATTTACATTGGGTGTGATGAGAGTGGACAGGATAAGAAACGAGTACATTACAGGGTCAGCTCAGGCTGGATGGTTTGGAGACAAAGCCAGAGGGGCGAGATTGTGTTGGTTTGGGCATGTGCAAAAGATAGATGCTAGGTATACTGGGAAAAGGATGCTAGGGTTGAAGCTGCCAAAAGGAAAAAAGGAAGGCTTAAGAGAAAGTTTATGGATATGGTGAAAGAAGATATGCAGGTGGTTGGTGTGACAGAGAGAGGAAGATGCAGAGGACAGGGAGATATGGAAAAGGACGATCTGGTGTGGCGAACCCTAATGGAAGCAGCTGCAAGAAGACGACGATTAAAAATGAGTTTTATTAGCTTACTTGCACAGTTTTGCTTAATGATAATTATAAGCCATTTGTTTTATTAGTTATCGCAGATAGTGAACTGGGATGTTTTGTTGGTCTTCCAAATGAACAAAAATGTTGGGGAAACTCAAGAGACTATTTACAGTCATAATGAAGTGGCATCCACTGTTGATGGTTTCAGCGCTGCTCTCTTCTGGTGGATCATTCTGCCTGCTGTGCTAAAATTCCTCTTGCTGTTGTTGCTACTTGCAGGGATGCTTAACATAGTGCAGTTTCCCCACAGCTTTCACTGCTTTTCGAAGTTTGATGTACACCTCCTTTATTGACTGCTGGATGTGAAAAATTGTACTAAACCTGGTGTCTGATATCTACCTTACTGTTTTTGTCAGCTGGCTTACTAGACGCAATTGCTTCATGCATTTCACAACAGCCTTTGCTGTTAACAGTGTTTCTGCAATTTCTGGGACAATATCCAAAATCTCAATAACATCTAGTGTATGCTTGGGAACAGTGTTGTATACGTGATCTTTGCAGTTCAGGTTACGAGATGTGCGAGTGAAGATCAGTGGTTCTTGACCCGTTACCCAGACGACTTTGTTCATAACTTTAAATTTGGGCTCATGCACGAGCTGTCAATACAATTCTCTCCATATGTTGTTACCAGTTTTTGCTTCTTTGAGGGGGGAATATTGAAGTAGTAAACACTCCACTTTAAGCTTGTACTCGTGTGTCAAAGTGGCAGGTAATTGTCAGGCAACTGACCTTATGGTAAATGTCTGTTCATATGTCTGTCCTAATTCTGAAATCAGTATCAGACCTAATCTCTGATATTTCTCTGAGAACATTCTGTCTTTTTGACATTGCAATCTCCTTACATTCAAGAGAGACATTAGTATAAACTGGAAGCACACTTTCAGCTGGAACTCGATCACAGCTAGCTCCCAAGTTTAGAAGTTCCTGTGCTAGATCAATAAAACCTTTACAACTTTTTCCTGTTACCGTGGCAAAAGGTTTAATATACTGATAGCAAAAGTCTATGCACTTATCAGAAATATTTGCTTTGACACAAGCTGTAACTCACTGTAACAGGTGCAAAAAAGTACCTTGCGATGGATGCTTGACTCTGACTGCTAGTACATGCTATTGAAATCAAGTGGCTACACCCATGCTCCACGTCACTGAAGAGAAGACATGCCAGTTCTTTTGCTATTGGATCTCAAAACTGCAGAGCATGCTTAACACATTGTATGTAACCAGAGTGTTGTTTCTCTTTTGTTACAAGGTCATAATTGTTCTATAAAGAGGCCGTTCTTTCTCAACTGGTATTTTGAGTAGCACTCCTTTTGTATGTTTACGTCCATCGCAACATGCAAGAGCACATGAAATGTGGGGGATTGGGGGTAGAAGAGATTGGTGGTGGTGGCGGCGGCATGCGAAATTACAGAATTAGAAAATAAAAAGAAAAAAAGCTTCTAAAAACGTCCGAATGTTTGATATTAAAAATGGAACCCAATGTTCTGTTGTGGGCCCTTTTGGGTTACAGACCTCTAAAAGGGCCACTCTCCATTTCCCCCAAACTGCTATAAGTGCAGAGCAGATAGGAACATTCTATTGTACTGCCCCAGAATGGAATAATGCATGTAGTGAAGATGACTCTTGAAAAGCTGGCACTGTTTCACAATAGTGTCTAACCCTATCTTTGTTCCTTCCACATATGATGTTTGCGTGTGTGAACAAGCACTAGGTCACTGCTTTCCTGGACCCGTGATATTATAATAGGCAGAGCAATCTTGCCTGTATACATGTTGAAATGGAAGGAGTAAAACACTGGCAAATCCTCTGCTTACTTCCGTCTCTGACTTTGTAAATTGGAGTAGCCCTTTGAGCGATCCAAACATTGTATTCATGAGTCACTGCATCTACTAAGCATGATCCTCACTCAACTTTACAAACCCAGTTAAAATTATTATCTTTACCCACTTTAAGTGTAAACAGTGAAATCATAATAACCATGTTCACTATGCAGTTTCTCAGTGAATGACCACAGCAATATTAATCAAGAGAAAAGCAGCACCTGTTCCTAGTTCCATATCCCTACATCTAGGAGTCGACAAAACACTTAATACATCAAAATGAACTACTACTGGTCTGGTATTAACACAGCGCTCAGATGTTTTTGCATCTCCTATCCAGACTGCCAGTTATACCAAATTCCCCAGTGGGAATGAGCTCCTGTCTTTCCCTCTCCAAAATAGATGACCCCTTCAAGGTGTACATTGTGGGTCAGCTTGAATCTTCAGCATGAGGGCAGAAGTATATTTTTTCTCTTGCCAATTATGCTTCACTGCTTTCTGCAACCACTTCCTGGGAACTAGCAGGGGTGTTTGAGCAGGTGGGTATTCCCAAATGCATCCTTATATTATATTCATAGAATCTCAGTTGACCATCCCCAAAACTGATGGACGGCAAGGTGATTAAACTAGTGTAGGACAGACTGATTTTATCCATTTCGCCAAGCTGTAAACCAAAACACTGGCTTAGTGAACTGTTGCCAGACATTCCAGTAATAAAACTGAAAGTTAGGTAAAGCCATGCCACCTTCTTCCTTAGGCCTTTGTAGGGTTGCCTTATGGATATGTGGATGTTTTGAATTACAAATAAATGATGTTATGTTTGAAACTAATTTCTTTAATTATTGATTGATGTACAGTGCATCCGGAAAGTATTCAAAGAGCATCACTTTTTTCACATTTTGTTATGTTACAGCCTTATTCCAAAATGAATTAAACTCATTTTTTTCCTCAGAATTCTACACACACAACACCCCATAATGACAACGTGAAAAAAGCTTACTTGAGATTTTTGCAAATTTGTTAAAAATAAAAAAATTGAGAAAGCACATGTACATAAGTATTCACAGCCTTTGCCATGAAGCTCAAAATTGAGCTCAGGTGCGTCCTGTTTCCCCTGCTTAACTGAAGTCCACCTGTGGTAAATTCAGGTGATTGGACATGATTTGGAAAGGCACACGCCTGTCTATATAAGATCCCACAGTTGACAGTTCATGTCAGAGCACAAACCAAGCATGAAGTCAAAGGAATTGTCTGTAGACCTCCGAGACAGGATTATCTCGAGGCAAAAATTTGGGGAAGGTTACAGAAAAATTTCTGCTGCTTTGATGGTCCCAATGAGCACAGTGGCCTCCATCATCCGTAAGTGGAAGAAGTTCAAAACCACCAGGACTTTTCCTAGAGCTGGCGGTAGGAGGAGGAGTATAGGAACCTAATCAAGAACATAGTTAAATGGTTCAACTCAAATCACCTACAACTGAACACCAGCAAAACCAAGGCGCTGGAGGTGGATTTTAGGAGGACTAGGCCCCTCATGGACCCTGTTATCAGAGGTAACTGTGTGCAGACCTATAAATACCTGGGAGTGCAGCTGGATGATAAATTGGACTGGACTGCCAATACTGATGCTCTGTGTAAGAGGGGACGGAGCTGACAATACTTCCTTAGGAGGCTGTCATCTTTGCATCTTGCTGCAGATGTTCTATCAGATGGTTGTGGCGAGCACCCTCTTCTACGCGGTGGTGTGCTGCGGAGGCAGCATAAAGAAGAGGGACGCCTCACGCCTGGACAAACCAGCGAGGAAGGCAGGCTCTATTGTAGGCATGGAACTGGACAATTTGACATCCGTAGCAGAATGACGGGCGCTGAGCAGGCTCCTGTCAATCATGCAGAATCCACTGCATCCACTAAACAGTATCATCTCCAGACAGAGGAGCAGCTTCAGCGAAAGACTGCTGTCACTGTCCTGCTTCGCTAACAGACTGAGGAGATTGTTCCCCCCCCACACTATGCGACTCTTCAATTCCACCCGGGGGGGTAAATGTTAACATTATGCAAAGTTATTGTCTGCTATACCTGCATTTTTATCACTCTTTAATATTGTTTTTTTTATCAGTATGCTGCTGCTGGAGTATCTGAATTTTCCCTTGGGGTATCGATCTATCTGTATGTATGATGCATATTATAATAAGTCCTTATTTTGTTTAGGAAAGATGGTAATTTGAGCCTGACGAAAATTTTGAGGTAGAATTTCATTTCGTCTAGCTTCTGTAAAATGTTGCTAATAAAAGGGGAGCTAGCTTAACTGAGAATGTTATAAAATTCGGCAGGTTAGCCATCTGGGTCTGCTGCTTTCCCACTCTGAAGCGAGTTTATAGCATACAGTAATCCTAAGAGTGCCAGTGATCTATCCAATTTCTCTGCACTGAGAGTATCTAGTTGTGGTATATGTAATACATTCAGAAATGCATTAGGTTGTGTCTTGTCTTCTTTAAGATCAGAATATAATGAC